>NC_048596.1:277562666-277740166 GCF_003668045.3 Cricetulus griseus | reverse complement strand
TCTCTCTGGTATGCCTTGAGAAGACACGGGGTCAGAACTTAATTCTAAATCTGGAAATTCCAGTAAGAACTTGGTTTTTAAAGGCACAGTCCAGGAAGAGTAAGTGAGCTGAGCCAGCCCCCAGAAGATGAACTGTGGCTGTAACTTGGGCATCAGAAAGAGGGTCAGGGGTGAGTAAAACGCTGACTCCCACTTGTGTGTTCACAGCTAAATAAGCCGGGTTGCAAACATTCATTCTGAGTGAGGTAACGTGACAAATGTGAGAAGTTTTCTATCACTTGAGGATGCCAGCTTTGAATCCTTAGATGGGTGTGCTTTGTTGGAAATACACAAAGAGGCCAGGAAACTGGGGTGATGGTATGGTGTGGAGAGGGCTTTCAAGGGAAGGCAGAGTGAATAGAGATTAATAAAGCCAGTATGGGAGGGCAGGGCAGAAGAGGGAATTCCAGTAGGGGCAAAGGTCACATGGAAACCCACTGCTATAGAAGCTTTCATATATAATGAATTTAAATAGAGATGTCCTATAACAAGGGGACAATGGTCCTCCTACATACCATGGACAAATAAAAAGCCCAGTGCCAGGAATGGGTTACCTCTTTTGGGGTTGTTGGCTAGTGGGGTCACAGAGGTCCCAAACATTACAGGTTATTGCCAATGTTCTTGACTGCCTACCAGAGCATGAGAGTAGGACGCTACCACCAAAGACTATACTTCCTTGTTCAAACACTTTAGCCATGAGAACATTCAGATTATCCATGGTCATTGCCCTCAAATAAATAAACACAATTTACAAAAGCAATAAACGCAGCAATGAAGTTGTTACTCTGCTTCCAAAGGAAAAGAAGAGAGGCAAGATTGTCACCAAAAGCGCTCTGCCTAAGACACTCCCTCGGCTGTTTGTGAGCCAGGGCTCTGAAGCTTATTCTTCCCATTTGAGGACTGGTCTTTGCTGCAGACTTCTGTGTCCTTTCCTGATCCCAGAAGACTGCACACAAGACAACACGACAACTCTGTTTTCCTCTAGGTTGGGCTGTCAAGTTTGAAACAGCTCATGCTCCTTCCTGAAGAGCCTAGAGACAGATTTGACACTTGAACTTGAAGCTGAGATGTGTCAGACACTTGAGCTGGTGAGGGTGGGGTGGGGTGGGCAAGGTCTCACTGCCGTGGAGCTCCCCGCAGCAGCTGGGCTAGGGGAAGCTCAGGGAAGCAGGGCAGGCAGACAGACTTGGGAATGAAGACGCTGCGGGGAGCAGCCCCTTAGATATAAACTCGAGATTAAGGAAAGGCTAATGAGTGAGTGGTTTTACCCTTTATAACCAGTTCATTGCGTCTCACTTTAACACATCGCCATAGTGTCTACAAATAAATAATGCCAGACACAAACATTCCAAAGATTAACATTGCTTAAAGTAATCTTCTTTTAAACATCACTGCATTGCCCCTAAAACTCAAAAGCAAATGCTATGAGTCAGAAACACAAAATTTCAAGGTCAGTTGCTCCTGTGTTTCTCCAGGCTTTCCAAATAAAAATCCATTATTCCACGTGTTTTGATATTTTGCTCACTGTGTAACTGCAGCTCTGTGACCTTCAAATGCAATATCTATTGTTGCCTTCACTTTCATCTTTACCTGAGTGAAACAGAATCGATGCTCTTCATCCAGCAACTCCAATTAAGCCGCTAGCAAGCTCTGCTGAACCTGCAAGCTTTGGATTTATATTGAATTAATGAAAGCCGAAAGGACCTCCCACATTACAGCCACACATAATGCATCTGTGCCAAGAGGAGATGTAATTACAATATTGCAACGACCTTGTAGGTTGGTCAGCTGAAGCAAGGTGACAACCATGAATTGATCATGTGACCGTATTGGAAAACATCCTAGCAGCTATTATAGAGTTTGCCCCATTCAGATTAACTACCTAGAAGCCGATGGTGCCAGTGATTGGTAAAAGGACATACATTCCAAGTAGGTTATTCTGGGGACAAGGATTTTAATCGGCTTCTAGGTAGCATCAAAGACAGTTGCTTCATATCAACAAGTATCACTTAAAAAGAACTTGAGTCTTAGTGTCACATTTAATTCATGTAGATAATCGAAAAAGTCATTTTTACACACTTAATCTTTTTACTATTGAGATTGTTCATCCCCAGAAAAGGACCTTTTCATTCAAATTATTAATCTTTTTAGATTTCATCAGGCATGCATATACAAAATTCAAGTTGCATGATATGTAAATAATCATATATTGAGGCACACATGTATGTGTAGTGAGTATGCATAGATGTCTCCTCTATTTCCATGTTTAAGTTACATCCACAGCCTGAGGGCTCACTGTGGCATTTTCATCCTTCCCTCTTCTCCCCACCTCCCTACACTCTTCCCATCACCCTCAGTCTCCATCCTGTCCCTGTGCTACAACTATACACACCCCTGCCCTCCACACGCTTCCCTGCGCACCCCTGCCCTCCACACGCCTCCCTACACACCCCTGCCCTCCACACGCTTCCCTACACACCCCTGCCCTCCACACGCCTCCCTACACACCCCTGCCCTCCACACGCTTCCCTACACACCCCTGCCCTCCACACGCCTCCCTACACACCCCTGCCCTCCACACGCTTCCCTACACACCCCTGCCCTACCACACTTCCCTACACACCCCTGCCCTACCACACACTTCCCTACACACCCCTGCCCTCCATATGCTTCCCTGTGCACCCCTGCCCTCCACACGCTTCCCTCGCACCCCTGCCCTCCACCTTCCCTACACACCCCTGCCCTACCACACTTCCCTACGCACCCCTGCCCTCCACACACTTCCCTACACACCCCTGCCCTCCACACACTTCCCTACACACCCCTGCCCTCCACACACTTCCCTGCGCACCCCTGCCCTCCACACGCTTCCCTGCGCACCCCTGCCCTCCACACGCTTCCCTGCGCACCCCTGCCCTCCACACGCTTCCCTGCGCACCCCGGCCCTCCACACGCTTCCCTGCGCACCCCTGCCCTCCACACGCTTCCCTGCGCACCCCTGCCCTCCACACGCTTCCCTGTGCACCCCTGCCCTCCACACACTTCCCTGTGCACCCCTGCCCTCCACACACTTCCCTACGCACCCATGCCCTCCACACGCTTCCCTGCGCACCCCTGCCCTCCACACGCTTCCCTACGCACCCCTGCCCTCCACACGCTTCCCTGCGCACCCCTGCCCTCCACACGCTTCCCTGTGCACCCCTGCCCTCCACACACTTCCCTGTGCACCCCTGCCCTCCACACACTTCCCTACACACCCATGCCCTCCACACGCTTCCCTACACACCCCTGCCCTCCACACACTTCCCTACACACCCCTGCCCTCCACACACTTCCCTGCGCACCCCTGCCCTCCACACATTTCCCTACACACCCCTGCCCTCCACACACTTCCCTGTGCACCCCTGCCCTCCACACTTCGTTTTCCTCTTGCATGGTCTCTTTTCCAGTGTCACAGCCTAGACACACACTGACCTCCACTTACAATGCAGAAACACACATAAAAACATAAGCTCAGTCCACATATGAGATCAGCCTTTGCCTTTCTGTATCGGTTCCCTCGTTTATATCGTTTCTAGCTACATTCCTTTCCCTGCAAAGTTGAGGTGTCATTTCTGTTTACCACTGGGTACAGTTCCACTGTTTCTGTCTACCACTTTTCCCTCCCCCATCCGTCTGCTGATAAACATCTAGACAGATACCGTTTTCTTGTTCTTGTGACTAGAGCAGCAATAAATGTGGAAATGCGAGCCGTCTAGGTAGGAGACCAAGTCCCTTAGGGTTATGCAAGGGGTGGTATGGCGAGGAGGTCATACGACAGTCCTATTTTTAATTTGGGGGAACATTCACACTGATTTCCACATAGCTGTGGTCGTTTATAACCTCATCACGGGGGACAGGCCTCCTCTTTGCACACCTCCTCAGCAGCGTCATCTGTTGTCTCTTTTCTTGATGGTCGCCATTCAAACCACAATGAGTTGAAATCTCAAAATAGTTATAATTTTCACTCCCCTAATGATTAAGGATGTTGATCACCTTTTAAAGTACAGATTGGTTGTTTCGGTTTTGTTTGTTTGTTTGTTTGTTTGTTTGTTTGTTTTGGAATCTTTCTGTTCATATCATTAGTCAGTTTCTTGACTGGCAATTTGGGGGTATTTTTAGGTGTTTAAAATTTGAAGTTCTTTACATTTATTCTAGATATTAACCACCTGCCTGAAGTATGCCTGGTAAAGATTTTTTTACCCCCGTCCTGCTTATCGTCTCCTTTGCTGTATGGAAGATTTTAAATGTCATATACATTTAACTTCTAGGATAAAAAGAATGCATTTCATGAAAAACAAGTCAGAAAATAGTAGGTAGACAAAGCAATATTTGAGTCTGCACTCTAAGACAGTTTTCTGATTACAGTGTTGACATAATAGCTTTTAATGTTATAGTCTGACTTGCTGGGCTTAATTCTAAGAGGGAAAAGCTATATACTAAAAGGGAAGAGTGTATCTGATTACTCTGGTTGATAAATTTGATTATCATTTTTTCAACAACAATAATTAACTTTTTATTTACAATAGCACTGAAAAGATAATTCCATTTCCTGGTCTCCCCTCAGCTTACAGGGAAAACTGGGGATGACCTGTACCCTAACCCACATCTTGTTGCTGAGTGCACTGCTAACTGTCTGGGGAACATAAGACTCAGAAACCAGTCAGGAGCTTTGACAGCCTCAAGCTAACATGGAATTCTCCAGACTCAATGACCCACTGGAAAGATAAACCAAGACCTCTTGATTGGAGTGGAGAGATGAGGGTGTGTGGACAAACAGAGTGAGCACCCTGCAGAGAGTAAAGAATTTATTTTTGCAAGAAGCACACTGTCAGCAAAGCTAATTCAGAAAGAACCCGCATGCCATGCAGGTAAATAAAACTCAAACTGTCAGCAACCTGCACCTGTGAGCAAGGACCCAGAGTGACCCCACCACCACAGTGTGAGCAAGGACACAGAGTGACCCCCATCACAGTGTGAGCAAGGACCCAGAGTGATCCCCAGCACAGTGTGAGCAAGGACACAGAGTGACCCCCAGCACAGTGTGAGCAAGGACACAGAGTGACCCCCTAGCACAGTGTGAGCAAGGACACAGAGTGACCCCCCAGTGAAGGGACCAGCTCCCCATTTCGGCAGCCATAACAGCAGAACATGTGCTTGTCTGACCTTGCCTTAGTCACTAGAGGTCAGATGCCTGCCTCGTGGCAAGGAACCAATCAGAAGTTAGCTGGTGGCACCATGCTTTACGGCTCTGGGTGTGCTTTACCAACAAGTGCACAGCAAAGATGCGCAGAGCATAGCAACCACCCTGGGAGGGCCTATGAGCCATAACAACCATCTGGCCAATCAACACAGGGCAAGCCCTCCAAGCCTGGAGGCACACCAATCCTGAGCCTGTGCATACCCCTAGACACTCCCCTTATGCTGCCCTATAAGATCTCTATGCAGACGCTTGGAGCTGTCTTTTCTAGCCATCCGCCATGGTGGGTGGGTGAAAGACCCAAGCTAACATGGGCTTAGCTTGTTAAACAACTTTAATAAAGCCTCGTGCAGTTTGCATCAAGCTTTCGAATCTACCTGGTGATCGGGGTGACTGCGGTCCTGGGCTGAGATCCTGGAAGCCTGAGCTTCCAGGGGTCTTACACCAGCACAGTGTGAGCAAGGACACAGAGTGACCCCCCAGCAGAGTGTGAGCAAGGGCCCAGAGTGACCCCCCCCAAAAACAGGTATCAAAATCACACCAACCAGGCACAGTGCTAGTGCCAATGTCAGAGGCCACTGGGCAGATTTTCCTGATATCCTTGTGTAAGACCCCCAGAAATCTCAGGCCTCCAGGATCTCAGCCCAGGACCACGGTCACCCCGATCACCAGGCTGAGTCAAAAACTTGATGCAAACTGCATGAGGCTTTATTGTTGTTTAACGAGCTAACCCCATGTTAGCTCAGTTCTTTCACCCATCTGCCATGGAGGATGGCTAACAAAGACACTGCGAAGCCACTGCATAGAGATTTTATAGGGCAGCATAAGGGGAGTGTCTAGGGGTACGCACAGGCTCAGGATTGGTGTGCCTTCAGGCTTGAAGGGTTTTCCCTGTGTTGATTGGCCAACTGGTTGTTATGACCCATAGATCCTCCTAGGGTGGTTGCTATGATCTACGAGTCATTGCTGTGTGCTTGTCTGTAAACCACACCCAGAGCCGTAAAGCATAGCACCACCAGCTAACTTCTGATTGGTTCCTTGTCCCAAGGCAGGCACCTAACCTCTAGTGACCAAGGCAAGGTCAGAAAAGCACATGTTATTGTCATGGCTGCTGAAAGGGGCAGGCATCTGCCCTTAGTGACCAAGACAAGGTCAGGCAAGTGTGTGTTCGACTATTATGGCTGCTGAAATGGGGAGTTGGTCCCTTCACTTGGTACCCCAATTAATCCTTCTCCCTTTGTTCTACAAATACCAGGTCTGGAAGACTATTGCTCAATTGTCATGGCCTGCATGTCTCGGCCCCAAGCCACAGCAGCCATGAGGTTCAGCCTGAGTGGGGGAGCATGGACTTGAAAGCTCCTAGCACCCAACGGCGATAAAGACCAAACACAGGCATCTTGTCATCTTGAGGGAGCTCTCAGTTCCATGATGCAAAACTGGGGTCTCTTGTTTATTTAGCATCTTCTTGGCTGTGTCTTTACCATGCTTCCATGGCACGAGGAGGCTATTTCTGTCCTTCTGACCCCTCTCTCTGCTCCATGGCTCCTAATTCTCTCTCCTCCCTTGTAACTTACACACTTAACCTCCTGCCCTGGTGCAGGCCTATTCAAATGCTTAGTGCTGTAGATATGCAAACTAGGAGGCATTCTACATTGAGGCTATGCTATATAATAGCAGACCTGCTTGCATTAGCAATACAATAGTGGGCCGGAGCTCCCGGGTGCTCCTGTTTATTGAAACCGGAGGCTGGACTTTAAGACATTCCATAATGGGACTTTTTTGGTCCCCGACACTCAATAATGGATGAAAATATATAGTTTATGTAAACTGACTCCAAGAACCTAGGAAGAAACAAGGAAGCTAGTTGAATGAGGAAAATTCTGCTCTACCTCAGTGCAAGATCATGGTCAGTACTGGGATTAATTCAGTCAGTAAAGCGCTTGCCACACTAGCATGAGGGACCCAAGTTTGACCCTAAGGGGCCAACTTTGGTGACTTCAATTTCAATCCCAGCTCAGGGAGGCAAAGACAAGCAGGTCCATGAGGCTCATTGTCCAGCCAGCTTAGCTGAATCCACCAGCCCTAGGTACCAGTGGGAGACCCTATCTCCATAACAACCAAAAGATGGATAGCACCTAAGTGATGATGAAGGAACCGGCTTCCCTTTTGGCAGCCATAACAGCCGAACACGTGCTTGCCATAAACCTGCCTTGGTCACTTAGAGGTCAGATGCCTGTCTTGTGACAAGGAACCTTAGTCACTTAGAGGTCAGATGCCTGTCTTGTGACAAGGAACCTTAGTCACTTAGAGGTCAGATGCCTGTCTCGTGACAAAGAACCTTAGTCACTTAGAAGTCAGATGCCTGTCTCGTGACAAGGAGCCAATCGGAAGTTAGCTGGTGGCGCTATGCTTTACGACCCTGGGTGTGCTTTACGGACAAGCGCACGACAATGACGTAGAGAGCATAGCAACCACCCTGGGAGGGCCTATGGGCCATAACAACCAGTTGACCAATCAACACAGGGCAAGCCCTCCAAGCCTGGAAGCACACCAATCGTGAGCCTGTGCGTACCCCTAGACACTCCCCTTACGCTGCCCTATAAGATCTTTTGGGAGACCCAAGGAGCCGTCTTTTCTAGCTGTCCGCCATGGCGGGTGGGTGAAAGACCCGAGCTAACATGGGGTTAGCTCGTTAAATTACAATAAAGCCTCGTGCAGTTTGCAGCAAGCTCTCGAATCCGCCTGGTGATTGGGGTGACCGTGAACGTGGCCTGGGACCCCGAATACTTGAGTTTTCGGGGGTCTAACAATGACACCAGAGTTGACCTCTGACCTCCACTCATGTGCATACATACATATACCTGCAAACACATAGAAACACAAACAAAAAGAATATGGTCAAAAATAATCATGCAATTCAGATAATTAAGTGAAATATGGCCTGAGAGGAGGAAAAGAATGACAAAGTGGAAGAATGGTAAGGGAATAGTGAAAATAAAAGCACAGTAAAGATCTCACTGGAAATACAAATCACTACAGAAGAGTCCCTTATACCTAAGGACAGGCTTCGGAAAACTGAATATATTAAAAGGGAAAACAGTCGGCTCTTTTTCATTGCTAAAAAAGCAATGTTAATTATAATGATCTAATGGAGAGTAGCCACTGTGATCTAAAAAAAAAAAAAAAAAAAAAAAAAGTCAAACAGAAAAAAAAACAAAAAAACAACCTCGAAGATAAAAATAGAGGAGTCCATTACAGGAGCAGAAACAACTAGCCAATCATCAACCACTTTCACTATATTTAAAAGCAAAACAAATGCAAAAAAGTCCCTGGAAAATGACTGGATACAAAACCCAGTTCTCATAAATTAACCTTTCCAGAAAAAAATATGTTACGGAACAAGTTCTACAGCCATCTAAGAAAAGATAAAGGGGTCATTAAAGGAAAGAGAAGTGGCTCCTGAATTAATAAAATAGTAAAAGTAAAGGTACATGATGCACAAAGTGAGGACATGGCCACGCCAAGGTATGGTTGAGGGGAAGGTTTTCCTTGTAGATATGAGGGAGAGAACAGCCAGAGGCAACAGGAAGAGCCGAGCAGGGAGAGAAAGTAGACTAAACACAGTGAGTAGTCTGAGCCAGGACACTGGTGGGGGGGGCGGGGCGGGTACAAGACAGGAAGAAGGAGGAGGAGGAGGAGGAGGAGGAGGAGGAGGGACAGAAAGAGAGAGAGAGAGAGAGAGAGAGAGAGAGAGAGAGAGAGAGAGAGAAAGCAAAGAGGAGAGAGGGCAAAGAGGAGAGATGTTCAAGAGAGCGGGGATGAAGAGTGCACATGACCAAAATGTCAGGATTGTACAGGAAGGAGAAGCTGGGGTAAGGAAAGCCCTTGAGTTGGAGAAGTTTAGGGTAGGGGCTAAGAGGAGCTGGGGTTTCCTCAGCAAGGGATGAGACCCACCGAACCTTTACTAGACATTGTTCTGTGACTTCTGGAGAGAGGCTGCGTCAGCCAGGGGTCTCTAGAGGAACAGAAGTGACAGAGTAAATGCATATTAAAAAGGTTTATTAGGCTGAGTATGATGGCACACACATTTGAGCCTAGCCCTTCCAAGGCAAAATCAAGTATGTATGAGTTTGAGGTCTATCTTGGTCTGCAAGGTCCATCCCTCTCATGGCTTCCTAACAAAATCTGCAAACAGTGGATAGTCATCTTCAGTTGATGATTCAGAGCTAATTCTCAGACTCATAATATTCTCTCACAGGGTTTTATATATATGGTACGAAGAAAAGTCGTAACATATTTGGTCAACCCTAGGTAAAATTATATGTGCACATGTGTGTGTGTTCATGTGTATGTGTGATTGTAACAATAACTCTTTCCGCTGGCCGCCTGAGTTCTGCCGCCACGTTAGGGCCCCCAAATAACACACAGAGATTAATATTAATTACAATGCTGCTGGCCAATGACTAGGATTTTCTTATTTGCTAGCTTTGTCTTAAGTATCAACCATAACCATTAATCTATATATTTTATAAAGACTTACCTTATGGAGGTCGCCAGCGGCATGCATCCTCTCTTGCTGGAATCACATGGCAACTCTCTTCCTTACTACATTTCCCAGAATCCTCCTCGACTCCTAGCTCCACCTATCTTGCTTCCCTATTGGCCAACAGTGCTTTATTTATCAGCCAATGAGACAAACATACACACAGAACTTCCCCCATCATGTGTGTGTACACGTGTGTGCACATGTCTGCACCTATATGTGTGCATGGTGTATGTGTATGTATGTTTTGTGCATGTGTGTATGCATGAGTGTGTGTGCACACACGTGTGTGCTAATGTGCATGTGTAAAGGTTTGAATGAAAATGTACCATGCTCATAGGTTTGAATCATTGGTTTCCAGTTGGTGACACTGTTTAAGAAGTGTGGAAGAAGTATGTCACTGGGGTGGAGTCTTGTTCTATTTTATTTTATATTGAATATTTCGGGAATGGTGATTTAGAACACTGTAATTAAGACTTGGATGTTTTTCTCAATATGTGTTCTGTGAAGTGTGCCATACAGAATTACTGAAAACCTTTGCCATCTCTCAACACTGAAAACTAAATATTGTTGCTGAGGAACTGGTTTGCCTCTGTTTAGAAGCAAATTACATCGTTGTATTTTTAGTATCATTCAGTCTAAGAACACTGACTGTAACATAGAAAGGGAAAAAAAATCCACTTCTCCAGGGCACTCACTGTGAGGACCTTTTGAAAATGGGGAGGAAGGGAGAAAGAAAGCAGAATTGCTGGAATATTCCAAATAAAACTGTGAGCTCATGACTACATTTAACTGAACACATGTGTACCCAGTACTAACACCCTTTATATAAAAAGCAAAAACCTCCGAGATAATGACAAAAAAGAAGTAATTTTACATTTATTCTCTCCATGTCTTAATTAGAAATAAAGAAACAAGTGGAGTCAGAGCTCTGACCAAGTATCTGCCACTTGGCTAACTACACAGAGCACTGTAAACACATCAACTTGAAAACACTGTGGCCTTCTCAGATGAAAAGAATGCTACAAACTTTATCATCCTATCACACCATGAAAATGGCAGTGTTCAGACAGCCGTGAGGCCCAGTGAGTCAAGTCAGACAGGACGTGAAGCCAAGGACATGAAGTGTAAGAGTGTTAACACGGCAGTTTTGTGGCAAGCAAATAGCAACTGGAGATAGAAACCACAGCAGTGCCCATTAGAGAGACAGGGAACATCCAAGTGTCTGCAGGAACACCCTTGAAAACCACTCACAAGTTCCTAGGCAAAATCAGATTCCCTTGTCAAGAGAACATCCCTGGAGTGGGACCCTTTATCCCTGAAGGTGAAGAGCAGAGTGCTCATTCCACCTGCCTGGATCGGCACCTCCTGCACTTAGGTTGTGTGAGAGCTGTTCAGGTCCCCAGCAGAAGACCACAAGTTTGTGGCCACTGTCTACTTGTTAGATTTATTATTATTATTATTATTATTATTATTATTATTATTATTATTATTATTTGAAATTTGAAAATCCAAGTTTCAAAATTATCACCCATAATTGAAATAATAATATTTATGTCTTATTTTAAATGACACTCACAATGTAATTCAAGAACATGGAAATGTAGTTGGATCTTTTCCTCTGTCTCCCCTGGTCTCACTGTCTCCCCTGGACCAGTTTCTCTCTAGCCCACTGGGTCCCCACAGCTACTTATGAAATAACACTCTAAGGCTTAATATTAAAGGATATTTGTTTGGCCAGTGGCTCAGACCTATTACTGACTAGCTCTCAATTATAAATTAACTCATTTCTATTAATGTAGGTATTGCCATGAGGCTGTGACTTACCGCTAATGCTCTGGCATCTTATTCCTTTGGCAGCTACATGGCTTCTCCCGACTCTGCCTTCCTTCTCTCTGCATTTCTGTTTGGATGTCCCGTCTAGCTCTATTTTGCCTGGCCATTGGTCAAAACAGTTTATTCATCAACCAATAAAAGCAACATATTCACAGCACACAGAAGGACATCCCTTAGCATGGAAATTATGTGTCTTTCTTAGTAACGCCAATGTAACTAGCTTAAATCAGTTGTGCTGGAAATATTTATACCATGGAAACTGTCGAGAAATAAAACACAAGTTTTGCCTTTCAGGAACTGTTGTTGTTCAAGACGTTCACCAGCACAGCTCCAGGGATACGGTCAGTGCTCTGCAGTTCTGATTGCAGTCCTAGCTCCATTAAACACTGAGGCGTCGCCAATGCTTCTGCATGGATTCACATTTGGGGTGCAACAGAAAGGAAGGATGCTGTGAAACGAGCAAGGCTTCCTCCAGAGTCCTGCTAGAGAGACACAGGAAGTACTAGACCCCCCAGCCCAGGCCCGCCCACATGCAGGCAAGCCTGGCTGTTGCTGGGCACACGAACCGGGATGCTGCAAGGATGCTTAAGCACTAGCTGTTCTGGCAGCGACTCTAAGAGTCCTGCTGGAGAGTACTAATGACACACTAACTGTAGTTTAGAGATGCCCGTGGTAACCCACAATTATTTGCTTAGTAAGATTCTGAGTAAGCAGGGACCCGGGATAAGAGCTCCACAAAGGCACGGGTGCCAGAGAGTGGGGAGGTGGGACGCCCAGAGGCTGAAATGAGCCCGCCCTCCACTTGCCAAATACAGGGGCTGACCTGTTAAACTTCACAAACTGCATGCGTCATGTGTGCTGATACAAAGTCGGGGAAAGAGGTCTTGAAAACACGCAAAAATTCAGGAGTGCGGGGTTGGAAGTCATTGAAACATAGTCATGGGAGCACAGGAGTACCCTTCCAGGGACTCTGTCACCATCTCAGCTCACATAAGTGCACCCCGCTGTTTGCACAAGGACAACATTATCCAGTGACTCGGTCCTTTGAGTTTAACTCCCCTGCTCAGCACCACATGGCCATGTAAGAAGGCCAAGAAGAGTAAAGGATCTGTACTCTCTAATGAAAGGAGGCTTTTCCTAAGATTCATAGGAACCACTTAAGATGCTTTAAAAGCTACTCTAAGGAAGTCTATCCAGGGCAGCTCTGTAAATGCAATCTTTGACACACTTCTGCTATTCCAAATGCTTAACAACGACAGGGTTTCATTTTGTTTTGTTTGTTTGTTTGTTGTTTTGTTGAGATTATGGCCAGACTATAGCACAACGAAGACATCACCAAACCAGAAACAGGAGCAATCCAAAGGATGCATATAATGGGTGTGGCGGGAAAGGCGAGAGCAAGAAGTGCAAGCAGAAGAAAGCGAGAGGATGGCAAGACAGACAGACCGCTGAGGGAGGTCACAGACACAGGGGTAAGGACAAAGAGCAAACCAGCAGCAAACGACACAGAATGAAACGGGGGACCGTCACTGAGCGCCTGCAGAGCCTCACGTCACCTCCAGCAAGGGAATGGAACCGTGGGAAGACGGTCACTCACTGAAACACCACGTGTCACGCATGCGTACTAAATGCTAAGGGCCAGCAACAAAGGAAGAGAAATGTAGTGTTCTGGGTGGCAAGCTGGCGCAGGAATAAAACGGAATGTGGAGCACACGTCTGCTCAGCCCGTCAGAAGGCATGGTCAGAGAAAATGGGAACAAAACAAAAAGACCTTAAACACCACAAGGGAAGTGTGGCCTCAGCAACGCACACAGGCTCCCTGATGACCATCTGTCTGAGTTTGCTTTCGGTTGCTGATAAAACATTAACCAAAAGCAGTTTGCAGGGGGAAGGTTCTATTTCGAGTTACTGTCCATCATCAAGGGAAGTCAGGGTAGGAAGTCAAGGCAGAAGCCTAACTAGAAAAATGGAGGAAGCCGGGGCGTTGGTGGCACTCGCCTTTAATCGCAGCACTTGGGAGGCAAAGGCAGGCAGATCTCTGTGAGTTCGAGGTCAGCCTGGTCTCCAGAGTGAGTGCCAGGATAGACTCCAAAGCTACACAGAGAAACCCTGTCTCGAAAATCAAACAAACAAAACAAAAAACAAAAAACAAAAAAATAAAAGAAAAAAGGAAAAGTGGAGGAACTGGGTTTACTGACTTGCTAACAAACTCACAGTCAACTACCTTCATTGTACAGCTCAGGCACACCTGCCTGGGGATGGAATTGCAAACAGTGTGCTGGGCCCTCCTGTATCAGTTAGTAACGGAGGAAATGCCCCAGATATGCCACAGACCAGTCTGATAGAGGCAATTCCTCAACTGAGAGTCCCTCTTTCCAGATGTGTTAGGTTGACAACCAAGATTAGCCAACTGCCCATTCAAAAGTGCATTGTTTCGTTCTATATCGTCCCCTCCAAGGCTCAGGGGATATCACAGAAGTGGAGGGAAGAATGGAGGAGCCAGAGGAGGTGGAGACGGTGGTGTGGAATGCCGACTCCGAGGTGCAACACGGCTGTCACACTAATTCACAGCAGCTACGATGACCAGCAAATGATCTACACAAAATCATGTCTGTCAACGTCCTGCCAAAGAGAGGGGAAGAGCTCGTGGCTCACCTCTCCTTGAGAATTTTTTTTTTCTCCTTGAGAATTTTTGTGCTGTGTTTATTGGCTGGTGGGAGAGGGAGAGACTTCTTCAGTAGTATGAAAGCCCCTGTCTAGTGAGATGCCATGTTCCTGAAAACTCATATTCCTGCAACCAACTCACTAAGTCACAAGAAGAAAATCAACCTGAAAGTCTAAAGGGCGGGGAGGCGAGCTGGGAAGAGAAGGGAATGGAATAAAAGAGGACAAGAGAGAGTAACAGACCAGGGTAATAGAACATAGGTGTGGAAGTGCCATAATGAAGTCCTTTTGTGTCTGTTAGTATTTACTTTACAAAACTGGGAGGCCAACTATGTGGGGCTTATGTGTTTACACTTACCTTTTTTGTTGAATCATTCCCTCTGTTAATGTGAGTGACCTTCAATCTCTTCTAGGTTTGGTTGTGTCTTATAAGACATGTCAGTATAGCGACAGCAGCTTGTTTTAATTTCCATCCACTTGATAGACAGCTTTTATCTTTTGACTTGAAGTATGGGGGTGGCTTTACCAATAGGTATGTTTCTTGGGGACAACAAGGGATTGAATTTTTATTTTATAAATCTAGTCTGCGTGTCTTAACTGGTGACTTGAGGCTATTTACAATTAATATTATCATTGTGAAATTGAGAAATAAATACTATTCCCCACCATGTAGAGTTTTTTTCTGATTGGTTGGACTACTGTTTTTTCTCTACCTTTTCCCCCATTAACATCTGAGGTTTCTTGTTTTGTTGTTTTATTTTGTTTTACTGTGATAGACACACAGCTTCTTCTCTAACACTCCTTTGCTCCCTGGTCTCTCTCATGAATGTATCCTTCCCTCTACTCTTGTAAGTTGAGACCCCATGCCTTAGTGTCTTCTGCAGTGCTGCATTAGTGGACATCAGCTGCCTCAGTCTGTGCTTGTCTTGAAATATCCATGGCTGTTTGTCATTTTGAAGAGAGCTTTATTGTATGTAGCTGTCTGGGTCAGCATCTATTCACTTTCTGGGCTTGTAATATATCACTCAGTGTTTTCTTGGGTTTTAGCATTGTTAATGTGGACTCCGGCGTTATCCTGACATTTTTGCCTTTGTAGGTGAGTTGGTGTTTTTTCTTATGACATTTTAAAATATAATATTTTTAAGAATTTCACACTTGCAAGGTGGATCATATTTGCTCTCCAGCTGGCTAAGAACCATGCCCTTCTCTCCCAACCTCATATCTTATTTTTCCAAAATTTTTATAATCCCCAAGTGAAATACATGCTGCTGCTCATAGAGCATGATAGCACACACCTTCAGTCCCAGCAAGCCAGTCTCTGTGAGTTTGAGGCCCTCCTGGTCTACAAAGTGAGTTCTAGGATAGCAAGGACTACACTGAGAAATACTGTCTCAAAACAAAGTGTGTGTGTGTGTCTGTGTGTGTGTGTGTGTGTGTCTGTGTGTATGTGTGTGTGTGTGTGTGTGTGTGTATGTATGTGTGTGTGTGTATGTGTGTGTGTGTGTGTGTGTGTGTGTGCCTGTGTGTGTGTGTGTGTGTGTGTGTGTGTGTGTTGCTCATGTACCTGTGGGTGTGGGGACACCCACTACAGTGTATTCAACTACCATGCCCTTGAAGAAAACTGACTCCACCTTTTAGAGATACGGATCTATGAGCCCCTCCCCAACCATGCTGGACTATTGAGTGGCTTGACCTTGTACAGGTCTTATGCAGGAAACCAAGCTGCTGTGTTTTGCTCAAATCCTCCAAATCTCTGGCTTTGAAAACCTCTCCGTGTCCTCTTGCATGGTGTTCTCTGGGCCTTCTGGGGAGGGTATAGGATACAGATGTCTCCTTTGTGATTGAACACTCCACCAACAAGATTCCCTGCACTTTGACCAGTTGTGAGTTTCTGCATTTGTCACCATCCACCACACAAAGAAATTTCCCTAACGATACCTGAGAGCTGTATTAGTCTATAGGCATAAAAAATATAAATTTAGAATCAGTTTGATATTATTTCCACTCTCAGAATGATAGTGGTAGGTTTTCTCCTGGCCTGTATGGGTTCCACAGTTATGGGTTCTTGGGCCAGATTTACAGATACGCAATTCCTCTGAGTAGAAAGAAGCTGAAACTTCCATAACTTCTGTGCCGCTATTGCAATCATGAGCTTAACTCTTCAACCCAGTTGTTATTACAGCTCACAGGGTTCACAGCTGGTAAGACTGGATGGTTACCTCTCATACTATGAAAGCTAGCCACCAGAGAGGAAGACTCCCAATTAGCGCCAACTTGATGGTTCTATGTCCTGCAACCAGAGTATGCCATGTCTTAAGCAAGGCCATCAAGTTCTGGTGGGCAGCCAAGAGCAACGGCAATAGCCTGTGTTGTTTGGAAGGCACCAAGGAATCACATAGCCAGTGATGCAAGAGGAAGCATCTCACACTTGGCACAGAACTTTTTGTTTGCCAAACCGTAGCATCTAGAAGGAACATCAGTCCCTGCATTGAGTAACAACAGTTAAAGTTTCTTTATGAATATTTATCTTTGAGAAGGTTATAAACTAACTAGTAGGTTTCCATACGGCTTTTTCAAATATCACTCTGTTAGCTATCCCTTCCCTTTCTCTGCCCCTTGTAACTTTTAATGTAGCTTCTTTCTTTTGTATTTTTTAAAATAATCTCAAGAGAGAAGTTATTCTTTACTTCTGTCTATTTGGTGTTATAAATGTCTCTTGTACTTTGTCATCTATTTCTTTCACCAGACTTGGGGACACTTTATGCTATATTTTTATTGGATAGAATCCCTATACCTTTAATTTATCTCAGCTCCTTCTATCCCAGGAAGACTTGGGCTTTTTGTCTTGACCACACCCCTGGCTTTTGACACTGTGGCCATGCTCATTCTCTGTCATGGATGTTTGGATTTGTCAACCCTTAGCCTTGCTTTTGCTTGGTCAACTCTACTGGCAAGGCATTCCACGATGCTCTTTGTCTGATTCTTTGAGATTTTCATGTATAATATTTGCATTTGAGCTTTATTCAAAAAAAATCTCAATTTCTTTGCAAACCATTCTTCTATGCTGCTGGTTTTGTTTGTTCTTTTGGTCACTTTTCCTCTTTGATGCTGATCTTTCTTTCTAGGTAATACATTGACCTCATCACTTTTCATATCCTTTTTCAGGCCACACATCATTTTCAGGAGTAAACTTTTGAAATATCTACCTGTCATTGTACCTGTTTCAGTGACTTGGAGCTCTGTAGTTGAGGTGGTATGATCTTTTGGAGAAGTTGTGCTGTCTAGATGTTTCACGCGTCTCATGTTTCTGCGTTGTGATTTGTGCATCTGTTGGTTTGTATATTTCTCTTGGTTTTATGAGAGGGTCATTTGGTTGAGCCGCCTACTCTCAAAGGCTTAATCCCCAGAATTACTGAGCAGGGAAAGATTAAAGTGCTTTTTCCAGCAGTTTCTCCTCCTGCACACAGCAGAGAGCTAGCTGTGCAGCTGAATCTGTGCTCCGTTGACTTCCATGTGGTGGTTTGAATGACCCTAAGAGGCTCATATATTTGAACATGTGGTCCTTAGTGGGTAGAACTGTTTGGGAAGGATTAGGAGGTGTGGTCTTTTGGGGGCAGGTGTGTCACTGGGGATGAGCTTTAAGGTTTAGAAAGATTCTGGTCATTCCCAGTTTGCTTACTCAGCCTCATGATTATGGCCAAGATGTGAGATTCACCTACTGCTTCAGCAACATGCCTGCCCCTCCCGCTGCCCGCTGCCTTCCTGCCTGCTGCCCACTGCCTGCCAACCTGCTCCCCGCAATGATAACCATGGACTCCAACCTTCTGGAACCATGAGTTTCTTTTTTTGTTTTGTTTTGTTTTTAAAGATTTTTATTTATATGTATACAGTCTTCTGCCTGCATGTGTCCTGCAGGCCAGCAGAGGGCACCAGATCTCATTTAAGGTGGTTGTGAGCCACCATGTGGTTGCCAGGAATGGAACTCAGGACCTCTGGAAGAACAGTCAGTGCTCTTAACTGCGGAGCCATCTCTCCAGCCCGAGTTTCTTTTTTAAATTGTCTTGGTCATGGAGTCTCTTTATAGTAATACAACAGTTACTAAGACGCATTCTATTGGTGAACCATCCACCTACTTTCTGTGCTTTTTAGATATCTCCGTACTTTACTTCTATCTAAACATTTAATCAGGGGCTGGCTTGTTGTTTCCGGGTTTTAGTTCATTATCGTCTTGGCAGAAAGCATGGCAGCATGCAGGCAGATGTTGGAGCAGTAGTTGACACCTACATCCTGATCCAGAGAGAGAGAGAGAGAGAGAGAGAGAGAGAGAGAGAGAGAGAGAAACTGGATCTGCATGTGCTTCTGAAACCTCAAAGCCCACCACAGTAACACACTTTTGTCAACAAGTCCAAGCCTCCTAATCCTTTTAATCTTTTCAAATAGTGACGCTCCCTGGTGACCAAGCACTCAAATATATGAACCTATGAAGGCCATTCTCATTCCAACCACCAGTTTCCTTCATGGATTATAAAAGCTCTCTTTATGCCTTTGGAGTAGAGTCCATTTTTTCTTCTCCTGGGTCTCTCCATCACTGGCCCAGCTGGAGGCAGATTCTAGCCTATATCTTACCCAGAATGCCCAAGACATATACTCTTAAATTCCAGCTCCAACATATGTCCGATGAGCAGTCTTAGGCAATTCACTTAACCTCTCTGAATTTTGTTTTCTTGACATGTTGTCTTTGTTATTCTATTGTTGTGATAAAAAAACACCATGACCAAGGCAACGTATAAGCTAAAGTGTTTAATTTGACTCACAAATTAAAGGGTGAGAACCCATGGTGGGAGAACAAAAGAACAGCTGAGAGCTCACATCTTGATCTACTGCTAAGAACAAAGGAGAGATACCAAGAAGAGCACACTGTTCCTTTGAAACCCCAGCAGCACACCTCCTCCAACCGGGTCACACCTCCTAATCCTTCCCAAGCAGTTCCACCAACTGCAGACCAAGTATTTAAACACATGAGCCTACATGGGACATCCTCACTCAAACCACAGCATGTCATGGATGTTATATCAGAAAAGCGTCATGCAGATCACACAGGGAAACCAACTGTAGAGGCGCGTGGACAGTGCTCAGCAGAAACTCAAATGCTAGTCTCTGCCTTCCACAGACCATGTGTTCAACAAGTATTCCTGGAACCAATAAATGAATACCAAGTAGAGGTGAGTGTGTGTTGTTTTGCAAATGGAATGTAGAAAAGAATCTTATTAACCAACAAGGCTTTCTTTTAAACACAAGCCAGAAAAAAAATATAGTCCATTCAATGTTTTTAATTATCTTCTGATTCAGAAATAGAAGATTTTGTCCTGGTTTATGGAAAACATGATGCCACATCCTGTTTTGTCCCCCACATTAATTGTTATAAAAGGTTTCAATCATGATGCTACTTTGTCCAAATACAGCTTCCTTGCATGGAAGAGGTTTGAAAACAATGCCTTGTATCCTACAACCTGTGATAAAGACAGAACAAACTGCAGGGCCTGCTTTCAGAAAAGACGCTACAGAATGTAATGAAGCAGCAGCCACCCAGTTACAAAGGGGAATCTCCTGGTAGTAAATGCTGCCACGCCATCACACCAGGCAGATGTCCATGAGAATTCCCGCCAAATGCGGTATTCCAGACTTCTTGAGCTTGAGAGAGTATTTGCACCAAGACAAAGTCTGTCCAGCCCGCTAACCCGATGGGTAATGAGGCGTGTGAGGCCATGTGGCACAGGCAGCCTCATCACTCGCTCCTTCCTTGGTGGCTGCTTTAGGGGATGCGTGCAAGCTGATTGTCTGATTGCTTTGCTTCTCTGTGGTTCAGACGCAGGGTCTTTTCTCTCTCCATGTCTTCACTAGAGCCAACAAGTTTTTCATTTAATTGCTGTATGACATGACCTTCTCAGGACTAACATCAAGACCCTGGTCAAAGAAGAACACTTTCCCAGATCTCACAGAGAGCTGACTTCCTTACGCTCACTGTGAAAATGGCATATAAATACAACATATACTAGGAAAGGTAGCTAAGTACATTCTCACCTAAAATGTAAGACATCTTGTTCTCTCTAATCACATTAAAAGTACTGTGTGAGTGTGTGTGTGTGTGTGTGTGTGTGTGTGTGTGTATTAAAACGTACAAAATTCCCAGTGTGAAAAACTTTTTCTAAACTTGAGATCTAATGCAAAATATATGAGGAAAAACTCAACATTTATGTGGTTAGAAAAACCATATGTAATGTTTAATAAGAAATATAAGAGGGCTGGAGGGATAGCTCAGCCGTTAAAGGCTAGGCTCACAACCAAGAATATAAGAAAGCAGTTGTGCTATCTGTGAGAGTTATTTTTATGCATAAAAAGCGCTTCTGGGGCTGGAGAGATGGCGGTGGATAAAGCTCTTGCTTTGTAAGTAACAGGGTCTGAGTTTGGACCCAACACTCAAGCCTGACGGCTTGTGCCTGTGTCTCTAGCCCTGGGGAGCAGGGACAGACATTTCTGTTTGATTCTGGGATGACTTTTACCTTTCCCTGATTTCTTTGATGACTACAGTGCATTTGAAAGTGGGTAGTTCAATCTCTGAGTATTTGTGTGCTTCCTGAGGCGATACTTGCTGTAGTTTCCAGTTTCATTCTACTTATGTTGTTTTGTGTCTGTTAAGGTACTCCATGCCTTGTGGCCTTCAATGTGGTAAATTCGAGGTTTCATTTGCTACTAGAAAGAGTTTGTTTATGATCTGTTGTTTGCCGTCTATAAAATCCTGTGATTTGATCTGTGATTTAATTTATCTCTGAAGTCTTTTTCCCAGTTTTTATTTTGCAAGGTCAATCTAAACCTCAGAGTAGGGTACTGAAGTCTCTCATGATTATTGTCAGGACCCATGTGACCTTTCATGCCTTTTAGTACTTGTTTTATAAAATTAGAGACCCAGGATATGGTACATAAGAATCTACTTTATTTACATCTTGTTGATGAATTGCTCCTGACTAGTTTGAAGTATACATTACCAGATACGAGAATCCCTACCCTTGTTCATTTATGAATGCCTTTCATGTGCTGGTTTAATCTCCAACTTTTGACTCTCAGTTTTGAGGTTTTTTTTTTTCCAGTTATGAGAACTTCTTAGAGACAACAGAATGCTGTATCTTGTTTCATAATTTGATCAGTTTGTCTGCATTGCTAACCAAAATCAGTTTAGAAAGAGAAAAGGGTTTATTTGGCTAACAGGTCACAATCCATCACCAGGGGAAGCCAAGCAGGAAGCTGAGGTGATATCTTGCTTGTACAAATAAAGCCTGTCTGAAGATCAGAGGATGGAGCTTGCCACTAGCTAACCATAGAGGCCTGGAGGTCTGTACAGACAGACAGGAAGGGAGATGGCTGTACAGAAAGAGGAAGTAAAATATCTGGGCAGACACAAGAACTGAGAAGGCTGGGTGGAGAGAGGATACAAGCAGAAAGAACAGGGACTAGCACTCTTTCCCATGGGGTCGCTAATGAGGAAAAGGTGACTGGATTGTTCCTTCTTCTCTCTGATCTCTCATCATTTTCCTCTAAATCTGACTCTGGGTTTTTATTATTTAGACCAATTAAGAACTCCATTCACTATGTAAGGTCTTAAAAAAAAAAAGAAGGGATTTTGAGAGCCCATCCCTTGTGAAGGGATGCTCTCTTGACCTGGACACATGGGGCAGGGCCTAGGCCTGGCCCAGGGTGATGTGGTAGACTTTGGGGAGCCCCTTTTGAGGGCCTTACCCTGCCTAGGGAGTGGAGGGGGGATGGCTAGGGGCAGGTGGGATGTTGGGGCGGGAGGGGAGGGAGAAGGAGAAGGGATTGACATGTGAAGCAAGCTTGTTCCTAATTTGAACTAATAAAATAAAATAATAAAAATATCTCCATTTACAGGAGCCCAAGGCAGGAACTGAAGTAGGGACCACAGAGGCAGGCTCTGTGTGTACTGGCTTGTTCCTCATGGCTTGCTCAGCTGCCCTTCTTACACAGTCCAAGCCCACTTGTCTAAGAATAGCACCACCCACAATGGGCTAGGCCCTCCTCCATCAGTCAATAATCAAGAAAATGTACCCCAAACACATCTGCATGCCAGTCTGGTGGAGGCAATCTTTCAGTTGAGATTCCCAGAATAGTTAGGCCTGTGCAAGTTGACAGAAACTAACAAGTATAGCATCTTTGAATTTGTGAGGTAAATCCATTTGCATTCAACTTTATTATTCAGAGGTTATCAATTAGTTATTCGTTATCAATTGGTATCAGCTATCAACTAGTTATTTTGTTGGAAGTTTTTCTGGTTGGTTGGGAGTTCTTGTCTTCCGTTCTAGACTCTCCCATCTCTTGAACTCTCAGGTTTGGCCTCTTTGGTGCACTTGATTTCATGAATGGTTTGGGCTATGCTGATTTTCCTTTGGATTCTGTATGTACTACCGTCTTCCTGCCTTTGCCCTCCATTTCTGAAATCTGTCCTTTTGCTCGGTGCTGATTGTCATCTGCTGGTGATGATTTCTTCTGGTTTAGATTTTTTTTTAAGTCTGGTTGCTTGGTAAAATCAATGATTCTTCATTTCCAGAATTCATGTTTAATTATTTTTCAGTGCCTCAACTTTTGGCTGAACTTTTCCTCCATGTTCTTACATTTTTTTTTTCCCTCCAAGGTACTGATAACTTCACTCACTCCAGTAACTTCCGTGTCTGCACTCTGAACTGATATGCTTGTCTGCCTCTTCTGTGTGGCCACAGCCTGTGCTGCACGGGGTCTGTTTGTTGCTCATCAAGCTGGTGCATGAGTCCCATTTGACACTACACTTGTTTGGAGTCCTGATCCCTTGGTTAACCAGATAGTGTGGTGGGGGTGGGCTAAGCTTGCAGATCGGTCAATTTCAGATGCTCACACCCTTTTTCTAAACTCATGTTCATGGTTTGCTGCACTCTTCCCATGGGGCAGGCTGAGTTTAGCCTCAGTTATTTTCAGCCTCTGCCATACTTCTCGTGTGACTCAGTCCCTTGCTCATTCGTGCAGTGGTAGAGGCGACGACTCGGTGTCACCAGTCTCTCAAATCTAGGGTCCCAAATAACTTTTCCGAGTGTACCATGGTTTGTCCACTGTCCTCACTGGGCAGGCTGAGCTCAGCCGCCACCACACTCTTCTTCCCTTCCCCATGTACTTTAAATCATCTCTAGATTGCTTATAATGCGTTGCTTAGACAGTGTCCATACTATGGGACTAGTTATACTACTTTTTTTTTTTCAGGAATAATGACAAGGGAAAAAGTTTTTGGCAAGCTCATGTGTCCAGTACAGATGCTCTCATTGTTTTTGCTTTTGTTTTTTTCAATCTCTGTTGGATCTGGAGATACAGGACCCATGGTCATGGAAGTAAAGGAACCTTCTTTAGTATGTAGCTGCCAAGGATGAGTATATAGTATACAGTAGGCATTTAGAACAGTGCCTGGGTCAAGAATTGTCATTTGCTGGCTGTCGTTACAATGCCCTGTGGCTCAGAGTCCTTGCTGACCCTAGAAAGGATTACACTGAGGCTACCTAAGGTCACACCACTTTGCAACTTAAGACGACTTCAAGGAACCCACAGCACAGACAGTATGCAAGTCTCAAGGCTCAGAAGAGCTCCTGCATCCATCTGCCACACTGAACCCACCCTCTACTTAATAATAGGTAAAAGGTAAAAGTATATTTATAGTAGCTGACTTATCAGGGCAACAGAAATGAGTATGTGTGTTAGCAAAGATGTCCAGCAAACAACGAATCCCATGTTCATGTGTGCCCCTTCCGTGCCTTGGCCTTTAGTCCTGCAGGACTTACTTGTGAGTGAACAGACAACATTTTTTCTTTAAAAACATATGATAACAAAGTGCATCTGAGAAAGAAGCCTTCTCTTCAACAGAGGCGCCCCACACATGCTGCTGGAAGTTCCCTGAGAGCTGTCAGCTTACTTCATCCTCGCCTGATCTTTACCCTCACCAAGGAACATCTTCTCTAAAAATGCCCCATATTTTTGGAAACACGAACTCCCATTCTTTTTGTGGCTTAGACTTAAAAAAAACTGATTCTGATTCCTGTTTCATGTTTGTAATAAATTAATACCATTGGCTGATTGATGTGCAGGAAACTCTAGTTTACCTCAATTGAACTGGTACCCAGCAATTTTCATGGACGCTTGTTCCATTATACAGGGCTCACAGTTTCTGAAACAAAAATCGACATGTGGTTTGACAATCAGGAGTCTATTTATAGGGACAGGATAGTTAGCAAACCATAAAATCCAGGCCATATGCATGCCATTAACTATATATAATGGATGATGTGTATGAATAATGTATGGACATGTGGGCTGGCTAGTGCCTCTCAACTGGCCAAGGACATGAAGAGCCTTTCAGGGGTTGGCTAATTGAGTTGCTGCACTGTTCGTGGTCTCCTTTACAACAACTTATTTAATTGATGTCAACTCTCTTTATTAAATCATTTAATCTGTAAAAAAAATGATAGATAGCTTTACAGTATGCCTTCTCCAAAAGAACTATAAAATTGTTCTTTAAATCTTTTAATTCAGCTAAGAAGCTCACAAGGTTACACATGAACACATGCACCATTAATTTAATAAACATGATCAGAACAATATTTCCACTAGCTTGCTGATTGCCGGTGAATAAAGTAAACACACAGTGTTCTTCAGACATATTTTGGTATCTTACAAGCATTTGAATGAAAAATGAATACACCTGTGTATATTCCGATCCATTTCTCTGAACAGAAGCACACAGTGGCAACAAAGACAAGTGAGGCTTGCTTAGGTGTGAGGTAGGGAGTGTGGCCAGAGAACTCAGTAAAAACACAATTGGAAGTGTTGTCTTTTAGACAGAATGCTAGCTTCTTTTCAAAGGGCATTCAAAAACTTGTCAGAAGCTTTAACTAATGTTTTGACATGAATCGTGTTTCTAATTTTCAGTAAAAAGTTAATCGCAATGGTTTAATATTCAAGATCTATTTATTATTTATTTGGGTGCTTATTTGGTTGGGGATTTGCCCTACAGGTGATGGCCAAGACCTACATCTTTGCCTCAGCACACCCTACTGTTGCCTCCTATTCCAGCCAGTACAACTTGTCAAGACACAACAAATTTCTATACACAGCTATACCAAGTGCATAAATGCAGGCTTAGGGCAGATAGGAAACCTTGAATGAATCAACATGTTAAATAAGCCTGGCAATTACAACACAAACAGGCTCTCAGAGTGAGTCATGCATTCTCTCCCAGATGGCTGTAATAAAGTGCAAGCAGCATCACGGGAAACAAAGTCCACTTTGGAGCACTGAGGAGGATGGGCAGAAGGTACAGACCACAGAGGTGACATTTGCAGCCTGCACCTACATGGGGGAGAACTGTTGGAGCTTGTCTGATAAAACAGTTCCATGTGGTCTTCTATCAAAGAAGACTCCATAAGGTCTGAAAAAGTTTCTTTTCCATGGGAGAGCTGAGAGATGGCGCCATGGTTAAGGGCACTTGCTGCTCCTCCAGAGGGCCTGAGATCAGCTCCTAGCACCCATATCTGGTGGCTCACAACCATGTGAAAATCCAGTTCTAGGGTAACCAATATGCTTTTCGAGGACACCTGAATGTACGTAGTGCCCACACATATCCCCAGGCGCACATGCATGCATATAAAATAAGTAACTTCATTTAATAAAAAGGGGCTTCATGAGGAATGATTTTTAAAGGTTTTCATGAGGAATGATTTTAAATCATGGACCACTAAGGCCACAAAGAGCACAAAAATGCCAAGCATTATATTACAAGATGTATCACTAGTCAGTGATTTTATGAATTTTATGAATTTTATGAATTTTATTTATGTGACTGAGTGTATGTGGGAAGGAGGGATACACACATGTAGTATTGCCTTCATGCCCATTGTTTCACTCTATGAGTAGTGCCTATGGATTAACTCTATGTAGTAGTGCTCCCATGTCTATGTTTTTACTCTATGCAGTAGTGCTCCCATGTCTATGTTTTCACTCTATGCAGTAGTGCTCCCATGTCTATGTTTTCACTCTATGCAGTAGTGCTCCCATGTCTATGTTTTCACTCTATGCAGTAGTGCTCCCATGTCTATAGATTAACTCTATGCAGTAGTGCTCCCATGTCTATGTTTTCACTCTATGCAGTAGTGCTCCCATGTCTATAGATTAACTCTATGCAGTAGTGCTCCCATGTCTATGTTTTCACTCTATGCAGTAGTGCTCCCATGTCTATGTTTTCACTCTATGCAGTAGTGCTCCCATGTCTATGTTTTCACTCTATGCAGTAGTGCTCCCATGTCTATGCTTTCACTCTATGCAGTAGTGCTCCCATGTCTATGGATTCTCTCTATGCAGTAGTGCTCCCATGTCTATGGATTCTCTCTATGCAGTAGTGCTCCCACATCCATGGTTTCACTCTACACAGTAGTATCTCCATGTCTAAGATTTTACTCTATGCACCAAACAACATGTCTATTGTTTCACTTTCTGTAACCTCACTTACACGTAGACAACAGTTTTCAGACTAAATTATTATCTCACTAAACAATTATCTGCATGCCTCAGTCTCCAGGGTGCTGGTACTAAAGACATGTACCGCCCTGCCTGGACTGTCATTTCTCAGCTCTTCTCTTCCAGGTTTGTTATAACACAGCCCTCTGGTGCTCTTTAAAATGCTTCTCATCTTCATGTTTTTAGGGAGGTAGCTGCTTCGTAACCAAGAGCTCAGTGGTCAGGAATTTGGAATTGGTAACAAGATAGTAGAAATGTGAAATTACAGTAGCTAATGGGAAGAAAGACAAACACATCAATCCTGGCAGTTAGTAAAAATATGATTTGTCTTTGAAACAAGTTCTTTTAAAAACTTATATACAGTGAGGTAGAGAAGAACTTTAAGTATAAATTTACATGCACATACATTACCTATTATATATGTATATGGACGTGCGTACACAGTCAGCCATGGCTTCCTCTCCTGCATCTCCAGTCAACTTTGGATCAAGAATACTTGAAACATTTATGTGTGTATTATTTTATGTGTATGCCTGCTTGTATATCTGTGAGCTATGTGTGTACAGTACCCTCAGAAGTCAGAATTCATGGAACTAGCATGACAGATGGTAGTGAGCCACCAGGTAGGGTTCTGGAAAAGCTGATCCCAGGTCTTCTGGAAGAGCAGTCAAAGCCACTAAGTCTTCTCTCCAGCCCTAAAATATCTTATAAGTCTGAGAATGTGTTAGAATGTTTGCCTATCATGTACAAAGCACTGAGCTCGATTCTCAGTACCAGAAAAGGAGGACCTTTTAGAAGTTGTGTCTGTACTCACATGCAGACATTTGTCTTGCCATCATTGCCTAAGCAAGCTGGTATGATATATACATATTTTCAATGTGTTATATGATGAGCAATATAGAGAGGGTGCAGGGTATGCAGAATTTCCTTGATTTACGTGAACTCTACCCCATATCATGAAAGGGGCATACATTATTGGACTTAGGACTCTGTGGGAAGAGAGTGTTTGAGAATTGACCCCTTCGGATTCCAAGGAGAAACTGCAGTATCAAATTCAGTCCCCTCCATCAAACATTTTCTCACAGTGAGAAAGACAGGGTGTTATTGCCCTCAGGCCAGAGATCCCTCACTCCTACCACCCCAAATTGTATAACCCCTTCTACTTCCTGGTGTCCAGTTCTTCTGTGTAATTTAGATTCTAATGTTCTGTCCACTTGGCTGATCAAAGTTGTGCCGGTCACCCAAGTTGTGAAAATGTAAACTTACGAGAATATTAAGGGCTGAAGAGATGACTCAGTGGTTAAGAATACCGGCTGTTCTTGCAGAGGTACAGGGTTCAAGCCCTAGTACTCACATAATGGCTCACAGCCATGGGTAGATAACTCCAATTCCAGCGGGAATATGAAGCCGTCTTCTGGCTTTGGGGGGCACTGCACACATGTGGTGCACAGACAGACATGAAGGCAAAATACCCATACACACAAAATAATAAAATAAACATTTTAAAAAGAAAATTTTACATGATAGGGCCAGGAGATCTTAAAAAGACTTCTCATATTTAGCCAGAACAAGGTTTCATTTATCACAAAAGCTAAATTATAAACCCTGCATACAGATACTCATCTTTTAAATTAGAGACCCTCAAGACTGAATCAAAACAGCAAAATGTTCCTCCCACGGGGGTCTGCAAATGAGGGTAACTGCACAGTTGTCAACTACAATTCTAGCTTCAGAGGCTCTGTGCAAACAAATTCACATAAGCTTCCCTGTATCAGCTCCACCTCTGTGGTGGTTTGGCTAGGTATGGCCCCCACAGACTCATGTGTTTGAATACTTTGCCATAGGAGTAGCACTGTTGGAGGATGTGGCCATGTTGGAAGAAGTGTGTCACTGTGGAGGCGGGCTTTGCGGGCTAATATATGCTCAAGCCGTGCCCAGTGTGACAGTCCCTCCCTCCCTGCCGCCTGTGGGTCAAGATGTACAATTCTCAGCTCCAGCACCATGTCTGCCACCCGCCATGATGATAATGGACTGAACCTCTGAAACTGTAAGCCAGCCCCAATTAAATGCTTTCCTTTATAAGAGTTGCCATGGTTATGGTGTCTCTTCACAGCAATAGAAACCCCAGCTAACACCATCCACTTACCAAAAAGCCTCACAGCCCTATGCTGCACAAAGACCACAAGTAGACCACATTTACTACTTGTTTGGGGTCTGATATGAGTCAACTTTGGGTTTTCTCAGCTGTTCCTTGATTTAGTTGGACTTGGCTTACAAAGCATAGTTGAGCCTTAGAAATGTACACACAATAACAAATCGCCAAACCTGAAAAAGTAGACGTAAGCTTCTCCTTTCTGATGGATTTACTGCCTCATTCTCTTTTTGCTCTTTATGAAAATCTAATTTAATTTTTTATTGAGATAGGTACAAAGTGATAGATGGATGGATAGATAGATAGATAGATAGATAGATAGATAGATAGATAGATCAACTCAGGGTAATTTGAATATCAAGTACCTTAAACTTCTATTGTTTCTTTGTAGTAAATACATTCAGAACCTTCTATGTTTTATGTGATAGACACAAAGTATTCTTAACAATGAAACCAATTTCTTTATATGCTTAAGGAAAAAGTGGTATAGTTACACAAAAATAACTCCGGTGTGGCACACAAGGTTAGTACAGTTGAGAATAACTGCCTTTGTCTTCACACAGCAAACATAACCTGCACAGAAAACACACTGTGTATACTTACATATATACTATACTTAGCAAAGGGACAGGATTGTAATTTGCCGATGCCTTTCCTCCCCTTTTGATGAGACTAGACAAGAAACAATCATGTCACCTCTCAACTGCGGCTGATCAGCCCTCAGGAGGACTGGGAGATCAAGATCCTCAGAGTCTCCACAGCATGCCCTCTGACAAAGTCCCGGCAACACGGCCATCTCTGTGTGTTTCCCTGACACGGCAGCATCCTAGTTCCCTTCCGGGGTCTCATGAGATCGCCTTCCTCCTATTGGTATCAGGAACTGGTGCTCTCAGAAAGTACAATACGCAACTTAGTATCCAACGCTCCCTTTGCTACGTGAGCCTGAGGTTCCCCAGAATTTAAATAAAAGTGCCGCGAGGAGTGAGATGGGGAAGGGGGGGTGGCCTCTGTGAGGGTCCACCATAGGGGTTATAAATGGAAGCAGTGGAGGGTTGATTCTGCCCAAACCTCCTGATTCCCCTCCCCAGCAAAGGGCAGATGGAACATCACCCCTTGTCTTCCACTTCCTCTGAGGTCCCTAGAATTACTGGTGCCTCTTCACTGCCAGGCTGTATTTTCTTTAGGACTAAGTGAGATGCCTTGAAATCAGAGAAAGCCCAAGCATGTACTTGGGGTGGAACACGAACCTTACCACAAGTGTAAGTGAAACCAGAGCAACAACAAGAGAGAGGGGTGCAGGGTACAGGATGCCTCTGATACAAGGAGAAAGACTAAAATGTCTGTCCAAAGTCCTCCTGTTATCAGAACACAGATCCTTGGAAAACACTTAAAATTGGAGGTTTGACTCTGGGTAATCATTATACCTTATTTCTAATCTATTTCTCCAAACTGTGCAATCTGGTTCAACATTTAGACAAATGGAGCTGTTACCTAGCAAGGCTGTCCTGGAAGGAATGGCTGTAGGCTAGAGGGAAAGTCGTTCCTAAAATGATGGTTATTACCCAAGATGATCATCTGACAGCAGTCAGGTTGGAAAACAAGGGTTGGGAGAGAGTTCAAGAATGGGTCACAAAGGCAGAAACAGTGGCTCTGGGCCCCTGACAGATGGGGGAAGAGTTTCCAAACCATTCTAGGAAAGACAACATGGGGGCGGGGAGTGCATTCTACTGCATACAAAGTCTTGATCTATTGAACCTCTATCAAGAAATTCCACCTATGAAAAGCCATGCTCCAAACACAGGTTCCCAGGCCCCAAAGCTCACCCTCTCTACCCTTCTCTGGAATGAGTCACTTCTGCCAGTGTGTGGCAAGAAGAGAATGCATAGGTTTTCCAAGGTGTGTGGGTAGTGCCAGGCCCCTGCTGTGTGCTGTTTGTGTGAAGATAGGGAAGTTTCTGGGTGTTTGAAAGTCCACCATGACCAGGGGTGGAACACACCTGGGTGACCAGAAGCAGGGGTGTTTAGTTTATTGGCAATATGGGAAGTTTAAGTAAACTTTCTGAAAGAATTTTCTTTGGTCTACCAAGAGCCACTGTCTGGCACTTCCCCATCCATTAGCCTTTGTTCGGTCCTGAAGAAGGGAGGTGAAAGGGTTCCCATGGTGACTTTGCTCCTTAAGTGGGACTGGAAATAATTATTTTGGATGCCTCTGGACCACTTTGCCCCAAGACCATCACATGACTGATGTTTTAGTTTGCTTTCTGTTGCTATGATTAAAAGCATTCTTACCAAAAGCAATTTGGAGAGGAAAGGGTTTATTTGGGTAACACATCCCAGGCACAGTCCACCATGGAGGGAAGTCAAGCAGCAGCTGAAGCAGAGGCCATGGAGGACTCACGCTTACTGGTTTTCTCCCCACAGCTTACTCAACATGACATTTTTATACAACCAGAACCACTTGCCCAGGGGTGGCACTGTCCACAGTGCACTAGGCCTTCCCACACCAAACGTCAATCAAGAAAACATCCCCACACTCTTGCCAACAGGCCAACCTTGAGGCATTTTCTCACTTGAGGTTCCTTCTTCCTAAATGACCCTAGCTTGCATCAAGTTGACAAAAAAAAAAAAAAAAAAAAAAAAAAAAAAAAAAAAAAAAAAGCACAGATGATTCTGCCTTCACATTTTAATTTAAACGTCACACCCACAAAGAGTTTTTCCTTGACTTCCAATTAAGTATAGCACTCGGCTATCCTGTTTGAAGGTGGTATCAATTTGTCAAGATCTGAAACTGAAATCTGGTTTTCACTCACTAGGTTGCTTTCGTTGTTGAACATGCTTTGCATTGAACATGCTGTCCCTTCACAGAGCCGCAGGGGTCACAACCCTTCCCCTTCACAGGGCTGCATGCCTCTTGCCCAGCTAAGTTACTGTCATCATGCCATGGAAGGTATGGAGTCAAAACTCTCTTACCACTTCAGAAGGAAGGCTTGGGAACTATCGTGCCGTGCTCCACACAAAGAGGATAACATAGGAAACCATGTACAATGTACACTTCCCTCTTTACCCTATGGCTTCCTAGACCTTCACATTGGAAGAACTTGTTAGACTAGTTAAGGCTATTCACTCATTTCTCTTCCCATTAAAGGTCTTCGGCACATAGTATACGTCAAGGAAACCATGAATGACTCCATGTACAGTAGTCCCTTGATTGATACCAGACTTACAGCTGTCACTACATAGGGGTAGCGTTCTTGTTTGTAATATTAGGCAGACAATTTATGTACTTGGGGCCACTCTGGATGACAAAGGAGGACATAACAACAAATAAATTGTTTTATATCTTTATTGGCAACATTTGGAAATCTAGAATCAGACACAGGCAGCAGACTAAGGAAAATGGCTAAGAATGTTCAAATTGCAGCATGGCCCCCAAAGTATTTATGGAAAGAAAACAGGAAGTAGAAGCAAGGTTCAGGCAGCTGGGTTGGTTCCTGGTTTTCTTACCTGAACTTTGTTTGGACAGTTGACTGTCTGCGGTAGACAAGTGACTATTATTGTAATTAACCAATGCTGCTTATTAAGTCACAGCTCAGGACACAGAGGCCATATTTCTCAGCCTCAGCTGAACTTCAGAATTGGTTGTGCATTCTCTGAGCATGGTGAAGGCTGAGCTGTCGCCCTGAGGCTCTGGCCCAATGGGTCTTGCATGGGACCCAGGCATCCATTGGTGTACTCTGAAGCTGTCCCTGTGAGTCAAATGCACAGTTGAGATTAACAACCACAGAACCAGGAAGAGACACTGTTTTTGGTAAAAGCTGCAGGTGAGGTATGAGCCAGGATGAATCCAGCTGTGTTTGACTGGTACAAAAGATCCTTGGTTTCAAAGCTCTGGTTCTCTTCAGGGTCATCGTTTAAACCAATCTAGCACATCGGATGGGAATACAGCCAAGTTCATGCAAAAGGCTATGTTTCCACCCAAACCATTCCCCGTGGGATTTCAAGTAGCCAGCTCCATGCTGTGCACCAAGATCCCAATTCCACTTAGCATAACCATGTATAATACATGTGACTTCTCAGAATACAACTCTGGAGATGTTGGCACTTTAAAAATAGCTGCCAGATGCCTGCTTTTAATGTGCAGCACATTAAAAAAAAAGTGGCTTACTTTTGCAAATCACCCCCATATCTGAACTGAAGACAATTTCACTACACCAGCAATGGGCTAAATAGATTCTGTCTGTCCAGATAGCAAGCCTAAAAGGCCAGTTGAGTAAGTAACCAAGCATCCCTAACAAAATCATTAGACCAATTGAAGGGGATGTGGTTAACACTTGCTAATGACCAAATCCAATACCTTTATCCTGTGGACCACTGGGGTTTGGGGCTGTTCCAAGCCTATCTCAATCAGAAATTATCAGGAAATTTTCTACACGTTAGAAACGAAGTCTTAGTCCCTGCCGCCAGTCTACCTACTTACATGCCATGAACTAATGTCATCGGGATGGAAAAGATGAGTAGCCTCTAGATAATTAAGGAGGCATGCTTGATAAGACCTGGTTTTTATTGGGCTATCAGAGAGAACCGTGAAGTTAAAGACGACCCTGGGTTTCTCAGGACCAATCACCAAGACTCCCCTGAAGGAGATGAGGCCTCCCTGATCCTTTTCTGTCTCCACCAACTTGCGCCCCCCCCCCCACTTAAGCATATTGTTCACTGGGGTTCTTTATTTGACCTCTGGTCCTGTTGCTGTGGTTTCTTGTCCTGCCAGGTCCACTGCCGCTTTAGCCCCAATAAACACACAAACGCTATATTAATTATTAAACTGTTGGCTGATGGTAGTGCTTCTTATTGGCTAGCTCTGTCTTAATTACTAACCTATTTCTAGAAATCTATGTATGTCTACATGGCCTTATCTTCCCAGAGAACTCCTGGAGAGTCCTATCCTCTGCCTAACTTTCCCAGAATTCTTCTCTTCTAGTCCCGCCTATCTTCCTGCCTGTATTGGTCAAACTGTTTTATTCATCAACCAGTAAGAGAAACACATACAGAAGGACATCCCCCATCGCAGTCCTCCTTTGATACCTAGCTCGGTGTCTTCCTCTCTGCTGTGTGCATCCACAGGAAGCTCAAGGACCAGAAGGTACAGTAAGCTCTGTTTATCATTTCTCTCAGAACCTCCCATGTGTCGCTCAATCTCCCTCTGGTAGAAAGGCTGTGTTTCCTGCCTGTTGGCTAAAGAGAAAATGAATGCCAGAAGTTAGCCTAGCATCTGACCCCACATGCATCCACAGCCAGCTCCTAGTTTTTCACTCCTTTGTATCTCCACTGTTGCCCACCTCTGCTTTTCCTCCCACAGTATTGCCGTTTTCTCCTCATTTTCCTCAGCCCCATTCTTGCTGACTCACGCCACTCACCTTTGCCGCCCTGTCTCCTGTTCTTGCTAAACATGGTTTGCATTCTTGTCTTCTGTTAACCTTGCCTTTCTGAACACATATGTGAGCTCGGCCCCTCTGCTGCATATAGCCCATTTGTCAATAAACTTTGTGCTTCCTTCTTAGGTCCCTAGTACTGAAAGGACAAAGCGGCTCATCAGCAGAAGCTTGGATGCTCTTTTGTGTGCCGTATTCGAGATGCCCTGGGCAGCTTACAGAATATGAGAGATAAAAAGGGGTTATTCTGAAGGCCCAGAGGACAACTTCAACTGCATATCCCCTAAGCTACCAGCACTCTCCCTTGCAACCCAGGAGTAGAACGGACCGCTGAGTGCTATATTAAGAGAACCATTTATCCATATGGCGCTAAGTAGTTCCTGTTAAAGAGTTCAGAAATAGCTGTCATTGTTGAGCACCTGCAGGCTCATTCATCCCTCATTTCTGCTGCAGTGAGTGATTTTTTCTTTGGGCCTGCCATGGCCATTGCCATCATGGAGCAGAGACTACAATTGTGACCCACAGGATAACCTTGGCCCCGTAGTCATGGTGATGAAATGAGCAGAACAATTCAGGGAAAGCCAGGTTTATGGTCATGGTAACGGGGCTATTAATACTTCCCAGTATAAACAGAGAGAGAAGAGTCATGGGCCCCTAACCAGAGGCCCCAGCCTTCACTTGCTCCTCAGCTATGCACTCTCTTGAGGGGATAGTGGAGTGTATGAGGTAAAAGGCTCGCCAAGGGTAGTCTTCAGCCCTATACCACTCATGAGGCTGCCACCCAAGGTGCAATGGTCCTTTGCAGTAGGCTCACCTTCTCCTGAGTCACCCACATCTCACCCCCAGTGCTGTAAGCCAGCCCAACAACCCCATTGGCTCACAGAACTTGAGGAGGATGGAGCCATTCCCTAGGTCTGCCATCAGTGCATTTTCTGTGGCTGCTTCTTCATGCCTCCCCAAGAAAACAATGGAACACTTCAATAAAGGCTGTATCCATTTTATTTGTAACCAGCACAAACCATTATAGAGCCCATGAAGTCAATAAGCATTACGTATCTACCTAACAGATCCAGAAACAAGTGGGACTCAAGTAAATGTGTACTGAGTAAGAAATGAGCAAAGCCAATAGCTGTACCTGAAGAGCTGGTGTCAAAACCCCTGCTCTTTGGCTCATGATGAATTCCCACAGAAGAGTGCACTGAGCCCTTGAGAAGCCAGCCAACTCTGCTTTGTCTACCTTCTCTGTCTTTTCTATATGTGATTTGAAAAGAAAGGAGAAGTCTGACCAACCTTAATCGTGGGAAGAAGAAAACCCCAGCAATTGATGAAGCCTTGTAAATCCACAGCAACTTCAGGGTCATTAGCAATGAGTCCTATCACACCCCTGGTCCATGTTGTCTCTTTACAGGTGCTGAGCGCACTGCTTTACGGCGACGAGAACAAAAGGGTGAAGAGCCGACTTCACATTTCATCATGTCTGCCATTCTGTCTGAACATGGTAGGAATGAGAGTGATTCTCGTGCAGCTTCCAGAGGGGTTATCAGCTCACACAGATCCACACATGTCAGAGAGATTTACTCCTAATACCCCTTGTGGGGAAAATTACATTAACTAAATGAGGTGAATTAGGTCCAGGTTTAGACATCACCTATTAAACAGAATCTATTACACTGTCAAAGACACTATATTGTCTAATCCAACATTTTAAATGAGAGAAGTTAGCACTGGTGGGGGAGTCGGGCATCGTCTACATTCATCACCCTAAAGACAAAGCTACAAAATTGTTTAAGCTATTAGCACTTAATAGCTTCAAATGTTTCGTTCTGGTGGTCATAAATCGGCTAAATTATAAAACCACAATTAAAAATAATTATCCATGAAGTAACAAAGTAGGTGCAGAAGTCTCAAGAAACAGACAGCTCAGTTCCATACCCCATCAGCCAATGGAGAGTCTGTCTGAAGAATGAAGACCAATGAGTTTCACGTCCCTGTAACAGCGTTGCAAACATCAGAGACAGGCTGAGAGCAAAGGGAAGGGGCCAGACCCTGTCCAAACCTGTGTCCATCAAATGCCCTAGAAATTATTTTTTTTTAGAGTTAACACAGGTGACAGTGAGTCCTTTACCTATTTTCTGAGTCACCCATTTATAAACAATAATTAAAAATACTATTTTGTGAACCTCAGATCTTAAAAAAGACCTTGTGTATAGAAGTTTTAATAAATAATATTTTTGTCAAAATCATATGTATTTCCATTATGTACTTACCCAAATATAGTTAGAACTCAGGACAATACATTATATTTTAAGGGCTTCCTCTGTCAAAATTTGGAATTTCATAAAATCTCATCAAATGGTGTTCTTAATTCCTAGTAAAACCTTTATTTAAAATACACATATGTTCTCTAAATTGTGTTTATGTCTTTCTTATGAGCTTGACATGTGCTACAGTCCCTGCACACCCATTCTGTGTCACACTGATGCATTGAACCATGATGACATGTGTTTCACATAGTGACCTTAAGAGGTCTCAGTAGGCAAGTATTTAGTTAGAATAAATGTTTTTATTTAGTGTGTGTGTGTGTGTGTGTGTGTGTGTGTGTCTGTGTGTCTGTGTGTGTGTGTGTCTGTGTGTGTGTGTGTCTGTGTCTGTGTGTCTGTGTGTCTGTGTGTGTGTCTGTGTGTGTGTGTGTCTGTGTGTCTGTGTGTCTGTGTGTGTGTGTGTGTCTGTGTGTCTGTGTGTCTGTGTGTCTGTGTGTGTGTCTGTGTGTGTGTGTGTGTGTCTGTGTGTCTGTGTGTCTGTGTGTCTGTGTGTGTCTGTGTGTCTGTGTGTTGCCTGAATGTATATATGGTCAGAAGAGGGTGTGGGATCTCTGGGAACTGAGTTACAAATGGCTGTGAGCTAACATGTGGGTGAAGGAATCAAACCCAGGTCCTCTTCGAGACCAGCGTGTGCTCTTAACCAGTGAGCCATCTCTTCAGCCTCAAGTTCTTTTTAAAAATAGTGTATTAATTCTTTGGAAATCTCATGCAATGTATTTTTATCAGGTCATCCCACCTAACTTTACGTTGTTTCTTTCTCCCTCCCCTCTACCTCTACCTCTCTTTATTAAACCAGTTTGGGTTGGCCGACCACTGCTGAGCTGTCATCCACAAAGACTGCACATAGGATGGACTGAGAACCAAGGCTCAGACTGGGGTTGTCCAACCTGTCCGTCTCCATGATGGGGTTAACTGACACAGTTCATAAAATACACGTAGTTAAGCCTAGTCCTAAAGAGTCTTATGTCACTGGCCTGAGGTAAAGCCCAAGTATTAATACTCTCCCAGTAAGTCCAGTTTGCAAACAGTACTGGGACCACTGCATTAGACCAGTGTGCCAGTATTTTCTTCCTATTTGCCTTCAAGGAAACCTCTTCCAGGCATTGTGCTAGCCAGTGTTTCTAGACAGACAGACTGAGAGAGAGGGAAAAAGGGAGAGAGAAAGTGATTTATTGAGGTGACTTACAGGCTGTGGTCCAGCTAGTCCAACAATGACAGTCTACCAAGGGAAAGTCCAAGAATTCAGTAGACATTCAGTCCACAAGGCTGGATGTCTCAGCTGTTCTTTGGTATACACCAGAATTCCAAAGAAGTGGGCTCTAATGCCAGTGAAGGAGAGAGTGAAAGCAGAGAGAGAGAGAAAGAGAGAGAGAGAGAGCACTTATTCTTCCATGTCCTTTGTTTAGGCTGCCAGCAGAAGACATGACCCAGATTTAAGGTGGGTTTTCTCACCTCAAATGATTCAATCAAGAAAAATCCCTCCCAGGTATGCCCAGCAGCTTGTGTTTTAGCTAATTCCAGACATAGTCAAGTGATGGGGGAAGTATTTCTGTGTATGTTTATCTTACTGATTGTTTAATAAAGTTCTGCTTGACTAATGAGATGGCAAGTTAGGCAGGACTAGGAGTCAAAGAGGATTCTGGTAAATGTAGTAGAGAAGTGGTGATCCAGGCAGGAAGTGACATAGCAAGGAGACTCAGATTTAAAGAAGGAGAAACCAGAAGTGTCCCTCTTTTCCCCTCCGCTCTTTCTCCAGTGGCAGGATGTGATCCACTGGCAAGGAGGGACACCAATAAGGCGTCCGATAAGATAAGTCTTATAAAATACATAGGTTTATGATAATTAAGACTGAGCTAAAAGATGAGAAATCTAGTCATTGGCCAAGCAACACTGTACCTAATACAAGTTTCCGTGTATTCATTTGGGCCTAACTCGGGCAGGCGGCTGGCGTAAAGGGCACACGTGGTAGTGGGGCCCGGTGGCTTTTGGCGGAAAGATTTATCGTAACAGTCAAGTTGATAACCAAGAATACCCATCACCAAAATATTTTCCTTTAAAGCCCCATGTTAATGGAATGTCAATATATACCTTTTAAATATATCGTATATACATATCTGTTACCTAAACCTTACAAAAATACTTTCCCCACAAGAACCAATTTCATCCCCTTGGGGGCATCACCATTTCTTGGAGAGTATGTCATCTAGATCTGACTGAATGACCTGGGTTTGCCCAAAGCACCCACAAACCCCTTCAAGTGTGGACATCAGGTCTCAGAATAGAGCCAGGCTGCAAAGATGGCATGGTACAGTGACAGGGCCACAGAGCCATGACCTTCAAGAGTGGCTGCATTGCAGGCAATCCCTTTGTGCCTTCTACCGCCCTCATTGGCTGCAGCCTCAAAGGGTAGTGTTTGCCCTGCCCAATTCCAACAAGGGAGCTGTGTCATTTACCAGGGTCTCCCACCATGTTTTCAGTAGTAAGATTCCCTTTGCACAGGGGCAACCTCCTGGAGACTAATGGGTTCTCTAACACCACTTAAACAAAATCTCTCCATAAGATGTTTTAACGCAAGCCTGATTGCTAGTGCTTGCTCTAGTTACACTGTAACTGTGTGACTTGAAGGGGGCGGGGCAGAGCTGCTGTGTGAAAAAAGAAGGAAGTCAGGAGAGAAAGAAAATGGGACTCTATAATTTGGGTGTAAAGACTCTGCTACAATGATGGCAAATGAAACTGTTAACAACAAAACAGGGTAACTGAAGGTTTTTTTAAAAAAAGAGAGAATGTGGAAAGAAAATAACATTGCTGTGTGCCTGGTTTGTGCTAGGTAGTGTATAAATTTTATTTCGCTCTGCCATACCCTAGGAGTGGATATTATTCTCCGTGCACACAACAAATGGAACCTGAAATTACCCATGGGCAAAAGCAGGGGAATCTGCATTTAAACCCTTGTCTGTCTGCCTCAGACCTGTCCTCTTCCCATCCATCGGTCCTCAAAGCCTCAAGTCAAGCCCACCCAATCAGCCATGGAGACTGTTAAAGATTGCCACTCTGATGCAAACCCAATGAGGTGACCTTGGTCAAAGTTAGAGGCTGAAGTAAATATTGAAACTTAGCAAGACCCCTGTGAAATTTAAAAACTCCACAAAGTAAGTCCCTGGGGTGGGACATGCTTGTCACCCTGGAATTTGGGAGACAGAGACTCTGGAATCAGGAGTTCCAGGCCAACCTAAAGTCCACAGTGAAACAGCCTCAAAACAAATGAATTGATCATGTCTAAAGAGCAATGAGAAAAAAAAGAGGAAGAAAAGAGAAAATGAAAGAGAGGAGGAGAGGAGGGGAGCCGGGAGAGGAGGGGGCAGGTCCTTTATCGAGTCTTAAGCAGCCAGGAAACCAGGGGATCTGAATCACTTCAGGAAACACAGAATCTGTGGGGAAGAGGCTGAGGAATGGTGATGGTGGTGAGAATCTGAGAAAGCAGGGTGAAGGGAAAACGAATACCTCAGAGTAAGAGCGAGCGATCTACTTGTCTTGAGAAGGTGTGACGAGAGCCTACAGTCTTCTACTCTGCCAAGCCCTGTCTGACCTCCAAGAAATGAAGGGGGGGAGAATTGAGCAAGTCAGCTCCAGGAATCCTAAAAATGGGGTCCCCTCAGAGAAAGAAGAAGGCAAACCTTCCCCTTCCAACCCCAGACCAATGTCTTACCTCCCAGGAAAGCCTTAGCAGGCCTGAGAGGCTGATGGAGATTCCAATGCCTGAAGAAGAGCCCATTTGCAGCAGGAACTAGCCGTTTCCTCCAACGCTTTTGCTCATACTGTTGTAAGGTGCGTTTAAATGGCTTAATTTTCTTCAGTGGACTAACATGAGGTTTAACTCCAATACCTCCCACAGGGCTGGGTGTCTGGGGAATGTAGGTGTCAGAATGAACCAGTCTATAGGTGAGGACAACTATCCTGACTACAGGAACACTCCCTATTTGCTTTGTTCATTAACCATATCCTCAATGCCCTGAGCCTTTCAAAGTAGCCACTTAGTTTCCACACAAAATACTTACTAAAATGTCAAGTCAGAGTTGGCAGTGCTGGGTAGTTCTGACCCAGAGCCCCCACCAGGTGGTTTTCCAAGAGCAGCTCAAAGGACTTCAAAGGGGTTCTGCAACCTGACGTCACCCAGGTTTGTGTTCCCAGGAACTCTGCAGGAGAAAAGGCTTAGTTGTTCACTGAGCATTTTCCAAGCACAGAGAGGAGGGGAGGGGGGAATAGAAGGAAGGGAGTGAACCAATTCAAAAGGAAAACTCCTACGTTCTTCCTTGTCTGAGCCAGCAGACAATCCACACTGTCACCACTCCATAAATTCAGATTGGTTGTGTGGACTCTGCCCTGCAGTCAGACACTGGTCTGTCTCCCTCCAGTGAAAAGTTTGCTGAATTAACAGCGTAAGATGGGAGGTGCAGATTGAAGGCACACTGAAGAGCAGCACGAAGAAGTGAGCACTGTTCACTCGTGTGTTTGTACGTGTCCTTGTTTCCAAACTGGAAGCAAGCACCAATAAACACAAGGCTGGCTACCAGGTTCAGGAAGGGCCCAGGGCAACTGGGCGGGGACAAGGGTCTGGTTGGAGACAGTTTTTTTGGAGGGTGCTATTTGACGTGTCTTGCTATTTGAACCATGAAAGATCATTGTCTATCTCGAAGTGACATGACTGGATGTGTAGGAATACCTTAAAACTTTACCTGAGCCGCAGCAGCAGATGCTCAGATCAACCAAGACTCAGCAGGCATACCACCTTCTTTCCAACCCTCCTTCACTCCCCTCCCTCTCCCAGTCAAGCCCGAGTTGTCCTTAAGTTCCAGCAGCCATGCTAATAATTTTTCAGAACACAGACTCACGGGAAGTTGCTTTCTATACAAATGTTTATCACCAACATTGTCTAGAGTCGTCCACACAAGGCAATGAGCAAAAAACAAACGAGTGTTTATTTTATTTTTAGTTCCCTATAGATACAGCCTGTGTGCAGGGCAGATAGTCATACACACATACACACACACTCCAGGCAGAGGCCATGGTTCCCCGGTCACAGCCTTAGCACAACAAAGGCAGAGATTGGTGTGAATTTTTTTCTTTTTTTAAAAAGCACTTTCTTGAAAAGTTATTTCCATTGTTCTCATTTTGAGGTTTGGAATGATTCCCCTGGGGTTGGTTAGAGGGCTCTTAATACTTTCGCTGGGACACAGAACAAACTAAATGGTGTTGCTGGGGGAAAACCGGCTACAGCATCTGAACATTTACCGTGGCTCAGTAGGTCTAGAAGCTGGACTCTCCACAACTTCCAGGGGAATTCCAAATTCCATTCTGCAGTTATGATTATAGCTGTTGAATGGAACGATCAGTGTGTTCATTTACAGTAGGCAAGGGGCATTCCCGCCACAAGAAAGTAGGTGCCTCTTCCCATGCTGTATGCCTTTGCTGCCCTCTCTGCGTTTGGTGACTTTGTCCTTTACAGATGACACCTTCCTGGTAGAGGGAGAGAATCTTGTGAAACTAAGGTAAAGCCGTGTGAGCAATAGGCACACTCACATGAGATGTTGGCCAAGCTCTGTGCAGAATGGCACTGGGGCCAGAGTGACGGTTCAGCAGGTAAGAGCACGGGCTGCTCTTACAAAGGACCAGAGTTCAGTTCCTGGCTCCCACCCGGCAGGGCACAAGGGCCTGTAACTCCACCGTCTTCCACTCTCCCCGGGAGCCTGTATGCACGTGCTGCACATAGACCCATGCAGGCTCACACACATATGCATAAGAAGAAAGAAAAATCCTTAAAGGAAAATAGCATTGAAGTCATTATTAATAGAGCAGGGCTGGGTGGCTGGGTCTTGTTTCCCCGAATCACTGGTGACCTGGGCAGGTGTGGCAACATGGGATTGTTCCTGGCATCAGCACCCAACCATGTCTCTCCTGTCCAAGACCCAGTAGTAAACATCACTTCTGCTCCATTTAGAGAATCCTTTGTTGTTGTTGTTTTATCATTTCCAACAGCCTATGAAGCCAAATTAGTCACTGGAAGATTTATGCAGAACAGGAGATGCAGGTGGATGGCATTGGGGGATGCCAGGATGAGACCTGCTCACGAGAGTACTTTCCTGTGGTTTCACCCTCCCCTCGCTGAATATCCCACCCCTGAAGTAATGTGCAGACATTGGTGGTTTCCTCTCACAACCTCACTTCCTCTGCCACAGTAACTATGTTTCTTGATGCTCTATGCTATCTTTAATGTCGACACATAAATGGCAAGTCAATGAGTTATGCCCATGGGCTGATATCTTGTGTTTAATTCCATGTAAGGGATCTAATTTAATCCTACTTAATTCCACAGCCATCATTCTAGGCTCCCGGGGGTTAATGCCTCCTACTTAATTTTATTTAATCTCTAAGTTATTTCTGTTTAATTAACCCACCTTGTGTCTTGATTACCTGTGGGCCTCTCACTGCTACTCTCATGTGCCATCCAGACTTGGTGTCAGTTTAAGGGTTTTAATTTTTCCAAGATTTCTTGATATAAGGCAGCGCAGTATGAACCAACGAGCAGCTTTTAAAGCACTCAAGTTCAAACACTTAAAAAGCTGCTGTTTTACTTTTAAAACAGTGGAACAAATGACAAAGAAAATATAAGACCTCAATACACTGGGTAAAAATGACTCCCCTACTCCAAGGACGACATGGTACACACCTGAACATTACCAGAGATGTTCTCTGAGGAAAAAAGCATATGGCTGACTGGTTAGCCACTCAACTGTTGGGTGGCTTTCAGTCAGAGACATAAACTAGTAGCTCCTTAGACTGCAAAAATCTAACATTTTACATCAATAGACTTTTAACTTTTTATTTTACTTTATGTGTATGAGTGTTTTGTCTACATGTCTGTATGTGCATCATGTGTGTGCAGTACCCACAGAGGCCAGAGGAGGGCATTGGATCCCCTTGGAACTGGAGTTACAGAAGATAGTGAGCTGTCATGTAGGTGTAGGGAACTAAACCCTCTGTAAGAGCAGCCAGGGTTCTTAATGGCTGAACACTCTCTAGGCACTATGAGCACTATGAATAGACTCTTCCAAGCTCTTGATGCCTGCGTAGATTTCAGCTGTCTACTATTTTATGGAAAGGCATTGCCATTCAAGACAAGAGTTGATGGTGTATAGAGTCAGCCAGCTGTGCCTGAAACAGCACTCCACCAGTGTCTCTCCTTTTGTTGTGCCATTTGTCTCTGTTGTGTTCCATTTTGCAGGATGACATAAAGTTCACCTCAAGAGAATCTGACAAATTCACAGACTCATGAGGCAAGGATCTGAGGTGCAGTTTGCAGACCTGAGGCCTCCACCACCTACTTTTCTGCATTTTATAACCAAAGCCCGAGAGAGGAACATAAGGCTGTCCCAGCCAGTTAGTTATCCAGGGGACAGGTAGTGGAGGAACCAGGAAAAGGAGCTCCCAGGAAATGTGACTGTGGCGGAAACTGTGCTTCCCTCATACAGTGGGGAATATGATGTGCTAGACCAAGAGCTGAAAATCTTCCTCTGATATAAACTGCAGATGCCTCAGAACTGGCCCTTCACTTAAATTTTTCCTTTCATCTGAACCAGCCTTTCCTTCTAAGGGTCAATCCAATTACCCAGGATAAATACCAGTGCCTCCGCCACAGCCCCATCAATCTCAGAAGAGGACCTGAGGAGGGAGGAGGAACAGAGAAGCAGACTCCCAGGGGCCGCTCTTGGACTATGGCTCACTGAACCCAGGTGAGACTTGGTCATGAAGACCAGAGAGATCCTTGTCCTCTCTTCCGTAGCCCTCTGACAGCTAGAAAAGTCCTTCATATACCATTATGAGCAGACTCCTGAGTAGCCCTTAAAGCCATTTCACCTCTCAAATGACAACTGTTTACATATATGGGCATTGACAACATTAGGTTTGGTTTTGTCTTAGCTCTAGCTCACTCCACTGTATACTTCCCTGAGAAGGACAAATGTATATAAATTTGGTGCTCAGAGCTAGTATGACCCAGCCCCACAATTCTTCTTCCAAAATTATAAATTCCTAAAGATTTAAAATATACATAGACATAAACACACAAGCACGCACGCACGCACATGGTACAAAATCATTTGGCAACCAAAAGATGATTTTCTTATTTATCTCACTTAGTTTCAATGTCACTATGTTTCACTGCTAAAATATTAATATGTTTGAGAAAGAGTGCTACTCCAGGCCCACTGGGAGCATTAATATTCATAGCACATCTGGCTCCAAGTCCTTTAGGTGAGAAGCTGTGTCTTGTTTAGCAGACAAAGAAAGGCCTTAGCTCAGGCCAGCAAACCTGAGTCTGAATCCGCTCTCAGGATGCAAGGACGTGTCTTTGCTAAATATGTTGACTGCATTCTGTGGAAATGAGCAGTTAATATCGATTCAGGAAAATTGAGAAAAGGGGTGTACTGGACTAAATAGATGGTACATTAACACTGAAATAAATAGGTGTTACATTAACACTGGGCTAAATAGATGTCACATTAACACTGGACTAAATAGATGTTACATTAACACTGGACTATTAACACTGGACTAAATAGATGTTGCATTAACACTGGACTAAATGTTACATTAACACTGGGATAAATAGATGTTACATTAACACTGGACTATTAACACTGGACTAAATAGATGTTGCATTAACACTGGACTAAATAAATGTTACATTAACAATGGACTAAATAGGAGTTACATTAACACTAGACTAAATAGATTACATTGTTACATTATCTCCAGTCCTCCAGTCCCAGGAAAATGCTAGCCATGGCTTTCATAAGCATAGACCCAAGCTACCACAACACATGTGATACCTCTTTTCTATTTCATATTTCCCAAATGTCTCTCCCCACTCATTCCTTTACCCATCATCTACCCAACCATTAGTGAGGCCCTTTTCCCTGCCAAACATTTAACCAACTGAGAGGTGAGGGAGCCCCAGCTACAGTGGGTGAGCAGACAAGTTTTCCATTAACAGTTCATGATTAGCTGAAAGAATGTTTTCTTATTATACTAAAAACCACCATCGAAGCACAATCCCCACACTCTTAAAGAGGATAAGATCCACTCCCTAGAGTAACTTTGCTGAGAAAGTCAAGAGGCATGTGGGTCGAGTGCGGGCAGAGCATAATCAAAGCAAAGAGATGAGGAGTCCAACTGGCGTGGATGTGAGCGCTGGAAGGGAAGACGCTGGGAGCTGCAGCAGCTGGTAGCTGTCTAAGAGGGGGGACTTTCAAGCCATAAAGTCAGGACCAGATTTCTTGGGGACAGTGGCCTTCAGCAAAGGCTTGACAACTGTGTTAGAATAGCAGTGAAGGTCCAGTAAGAGAATAGACTCTCAGGCCTGGGTGGAAACTTAACATTACCGTTGGGTGTGGTCCATCACCTACCCAAGGAGCCATTAAGACATACTAAAAAAGATAGGGGGCATAATTATTCCTTTAGTGATGAGTACATTTTCTTTCTCAGGACTCAAACACACACACACACACACACACACACACACACACACACACACACACACACACACACACACACACACACACACACACACGCCAGTACCTAAAGCCACTGTGATGGTTATTCTTGGTTGTCAAGTTAACTACATACAGAATTAACCAAAACCCCAGCAACTGGGTATACCAGTGAAAGATTTTTTTTCTTAAATCATTTGAAGTGGGCTGACCCACTTTAAATACAAGCTTTTTGTGGTGGGAAGATCCACCTATGATCTGGACCACACCTCCAATATATAGACCACAGTCTATATAAAGGACATAGACGAAGGAAGCTCGCGCTCCCTTTGCCTGCTTGCTCTCACTCTCCCTATCAAGTCCATTCCTTTACTGGCTTTAGAGCCAGCTTCTCCAGGATTCTGATGTATACTGAAGACCTGGTGTGAAATTGAGCCTTGTGGACTGAACAAAACTATTGGATTCTTGGACTTCCCATTGATAAACAGTCATTGTTGGACTAGTAGGACCATAGTCTGCAAGCTATTCTAATAAATCGTGTGTGGGGTGTGTGGGGTGTGTGTGTGTGTGTGTGTGTGTGTGTGTGTGAGAGAGAGAGAGAGAGAGAGAGAGAGAGAGAGAGAGAAAGAGAGAGAGAGAGAGAGAGAGAGAGAGAGAGAGAGAGAGTGCATTCAGTCTATAGACCCCGTTCCTCTAGAGAATCCTGACTAATGCAGCCACCTTGAGACTGAGACGTGGCTGCTCACCTTTCTGAGCTTGAGTGGGAAAACACTGTTTCTCCCTTTTCTTCCCTCTGTGTCTCAGATGCTAGCCAGACCCCAGTGTGCTTTTCCTGGCATTTAGAACGTCCTTTCTCTTGCTCTAAAGCAGTGGTTCTCAACCTGTGGTCACAGCCCCTTCAGCAAACTTCTGTCTCAAAAATATTTACATTACAATTCATAACAGTAGCAAAATTACAGTTATGAAGTAGCAATGGGAATAGCTTTATGGCTGGGGGTCACCCCAACATGAGGAACTGTATTAAAGCGTGGCAGCATCGGGGAGTTCGGAACTGCTGCTCTAAAGCCCCCTCCCTGCTGGGCAGCTGCCTCTGCCTGCTTAGCTTCCATGCTGACTTAAGTACAAGGTTTTTTCCCCCATTCTTGTTTCCATTTTCCTGAGATTGACAGCTTGCTTGCCCTGGTTGTGGGGAGGGGTGTCTTTTAAACACTAATAAAATTGTTCTTGAATTTCATTTATGTCCTTTCTTGAATTATTTTAGTAAGGAGACTGAGAACCCCAAGAAGAAACTTTGATTTCCCCTATGTTGGCTATTCTTGTCACATAAAAAGGAACCTAAAATGTAGCATCTTTTATTTTAAGTAGCTGCTAAACTGAGGCCCAGAATTCGAGAGTCCCTGAGTTTGATCCTCATCACTGTATAAATGAGGGAAAAAATTGAATGGTATGGTTGTATTTGCCTCTCATTTCAGCACTGGGGAAATGGAATAGAAAGATTACAAGTTCAAAGTCATCCTTGACTACATAGCACACTAAAGAGCATCCAGGTGTACATGAGAACATGTCTCAAAAGATAAAATGCAGAAAGAAATTAAGAAACGGTTATTTTATAATTTGAACTTAGGGAAGATTCAAGAGCTCAGCTAAGTGATATAGACTGAGGATAAACTAAGGTTGGTGATTCATTCGTCAGGGTTCTCTAGAGTAACAGAGCTTATACGACGGATGGATGATAGATAGATAGATAGATGATAGATAGATAGATAGACAGACAGACAGACAGACAGACAGGAGGGGATTTATTAGAGTGGCTTACAGTCTATGTATGATCCAGCTCGTCCAACAATGGCTGTCTATGAATAGAAAGTCTAAGACTCCAGTATTGTCCATTCCACAAGGCTGGATGTCTCAGCTGGTCATCAGTATGTGCTGGAATCCCAAAGAAGTAGGCTCCAATGCCAGTGAGGGACTGGACGTGCTAGCAAGGTGAGGACAAGCAGACAAAGAGCAGAAGCGTCTTCTTGCACGTCCTGCACAGGCTCCCAGCATTGAGTGTGCGCCCTCCTGCCTCAAGATTCAGACAGAAGCAGACCTTCCCACTTCAAAGTAAGCAAAAATCCCTCACAGGCCTGCCCCTCCATCTGCCCCTCCATCTGCCCCTCCATCTGCCCCTCCATCTGCTCCTCCATCTGCCCCTCCATCTGCCCCTCCATTTGGGGGCATTTTTACTCATTCTAGATGTAATCAAGTAGACAACCAAGAAGAGTCATCACAGGGATTGCCTGGCAAAGCAACTTAAGAGAGAGGGGTTTACTCTGGCTCAGAGTTCAAGAGCACACTCCATCCTGGACAGGAAGTGGGGGCTTCAGGAGTGTAGTTCAAGAGCACACTCCATCCTGGACAGGAAGTGGGGGCTTCAGGAGTTTAAGTCATCTGGTCACATTGCATTGCTGTGCAGGAAGGAGGGGTGAAGACCCCATATCTGTGTTCAGCTTCCTTTCTCCACTTACACAGTCCAGGGTCAGCGAGAATGACACCACCCACAGTGGGTAGGTCTTCCCATCTCCATGAAATCAAGACAATCCTCTCCCAGAACACCTAGAGGCCTGACTTCTAGGTGATCCTATTTTCCATCGGGTTGACAATTAACATACCATCACAGGGACAGACCAGTGCAGATTCAGAGAGAGGAGCAAGGAGGTCGAAGCCTTAACACCACTCCACATAGCACAGCTGTGTCAGTCTCTCTACTGTCATCTCTGCTCCACTCCAGCTCCATCGTGCAGAACGGACACACACACACACACTCACACACACACTCACACACACACACACACACACACACTCACACACACACACACACACACACATACACACACACACACTCACACACTCACACACTCACACACACATACATTCACACACTCACACACTCACACACACTCACAGACACACACATACTCACACACTCACAGTCACACACACTCACACACAACACACACAACACCCACAACACCCACAACACACATACACACACACTCATACACATGCACACACCACACACACACACACACACACAAACACACTCACACACACACACACCCTCCCTGATGCCCAACCACAGAGATTGGTGTGGGGAACCACATGGGGGGTTGTGGGATTATTGATTCTCCGCATCCCTAGGCTTTTCATTAGTGCCCACACTGTTGCCCTAATGGATTCCTCTGTCTAGCTTTCTTTGATATGAAGTTTGTCAACAAAACTAACCCAAATATTTCTCTTTGATGTTCACAAAACATGGATAGGGCCCCCACCCCACCCGAGCATCAGTCTGGTCTTCTGTAGTTTTAGGATTACTTATCCTTGGGTATTTCATGAGTCCAGATGTATAGCTTCATTAAAATAAAGGCGATCACTGTATGAGAGAAGAGCCTAAGTCTCACCTGTGTTGGTCTGTGTTGGGGAAGCCTGTGTGCTAAGCCCGAGGCTACTTTCCCAGCCTCATCTGGGGGCACTTGCAGACCCCTTCTGCTATTCTGTTCTAAGGCATGGATTATTGTTTGGTTTGGGGTGGTTTTTTTTTTTTTTTTTAAGTTCCAGGTTTAAATTTGCTCATACACGTGATCAGAGCACATGGACCCACAAGAATGGATTCAGCAATTCTTAATTAGACCTCATTATGTAAAATGTGTATGTGTATAAACGTGTGTTTATATCCATACATACATTATGGCTGACATCCTGAAATAGACTCACAATAGCACACTTTTTTTTCCCCTGTAAATGTAACATCTGAACTACCCTCATTTGTAAAGCGGGTTTCTTTGTGTTTGAAGCATAGGCTACATATGGAGAAAACAGTAAAGCATTCCTTCTCAACAGAAAAGCCCAACTCAAATCTTAACCGATCTTGATGGAAATAGAACAAATCATTGTGGAAAGCAAGCTAATCTGGTTAAATGAAAGGGTGTGTGACAATCATGAAAACTGAGAGATGAGAGTGGTCTTCCCACCCACAGCTGCGCTTTGATTAGAGGGGTGGCTTACCACTGCAGCCTTGGACACCCGAAGCCTCATGCCCACTGGAACCCCTTCCTCCTGGCTCCACTCCACAACCTCCCAGGACTGAGACCACCTGACTCTTCCTGTAGAGAGAGAATATGCCTAGTAAGTCTATTAGTCTTTTGTTTGTGTGTTTAAATGTGTCTGTTTTGCTTTTTGAGAAAAACCTACTGAGGTTTCCAAAACTGCTACGTGGAAACAGGTGGAAAATTAAAATCTCACCCAAGGAGAAGTTTTTTTTTCAACCCCCTTTTAAAGTCATCAAACTCAAATCACCTTCAGGTGGAACTAAATATTAAATCATTGCGTGTTCTGACAGTTGGGGGAGAAAAACCCTCAAAACTCTAATTCTGATGTTGTTCTGTCTAGATTGCCTTCATGTCACTTGATTTCAAAAGATTTAAATAAATCCCAAGTTTGGAATATGCCTGCCGCAGCTCTCCCAAGCATGTTTTGGCCCATACGGATTCTAATGTATTCAGTACTGTGCCGAGAAGTTGGCAGGCTTACGTTCAAGAGCCTTTGAATCAGTGAGAATGAAGTTTGAGGTCTCAGCTCTGTCCCTCTGGAGCTGTGTGGCTGTCTAAGCTGTGACTTCTTTGTGTGGTCAGCTCCCAGAGAAACAAGTGTGATTTGGGGCGACTACGTGCCTGACAGTGCAAATAGTAAGTAAACACATTTTACTTTGCACTTTGACAAGGCAAACACTAACTGTGGCTTGGGGGAGGGGGACTTGTCATATGGGAAACAACCCTAACACCTCAGTGGCCTGGCACCACAGGGCACGGCTCTGTCTTGCGCACTAAGCATAGCTCTGGTTGGTACAGGCGTTCTGGCCTGTACCATCGTCCTCCAAAGACGGAGACAGATGCTGCTGCCATTGTCTACAGCACCAATGCTTGCTATGACAGAGAGAAGGGAGCCTGGGTACTAGGTAAGAAGATCCTCTCTGTGGAAGTGAACTATGTCCTTTTGCTCACTTGTCATTGGCCAAATCAAATGCAGTGGCCACACCTCTCCTCCAGGGAGGAGAGCACAGGATGTCGCTGAGGTGTAGAGCACCTGATTGCTGCACACAAGGACCTGGCCCTGGCTGGGGGCAGGCGTGGGCCGGGGAATAAAAGGAAGTAGAAGAGCCAACCTACCCACACCCAGGAGGAAGAAAGATTTTTCTCCCACTCGGGAGAGAATCCTGTCTTTTGACTCTCCTGTTGGACTCCTTGGTTGGGTAGAAGCATCAAGTTCACAAAATAGCATTTGTCAGTTCTTGACATTCTTTACTGGGCTGTCAGAGCCCTTCCCAGAAGCCTTTTCTGTGCCTGTCTCTCATATCTGACAGGGCTGACTGGTCTGTTTCTGTGGCAGTACCATGCTGATTTGAGCATTATAGCTCCGTAGTATAGTTTGGGATCAGATAGTGTGATGTCTAACACTCTTCACTCTACTTAGGATTGCTTTGGCCATGTGGCATCTTTTATGCCTCCGCATAAAATTGGGGGCTATTTTTCCTGGATTTATGAAAAATGCCATTGGAATTTTGACAGAGTCGTGTTGAATCTATAGGTCAGTTTGGCTATTTTCACAGTATTGTTTCCAGCTCATCTCTATTGTTTAGTGTCTTTTCCAGTTTATTTCTTCAGTGTTTTATCTCTAGTTTGGTTGGTTGCTTGGTGGCTATTGTGAATGGGGTTTTTTCCAGGTTTATTTCTGGGCAAGTTTACTATTGGTATATAAAAAAGCTACTAGCCCAGCTTGGGGGGAGAGGGGCATGGTTCCCTGAGAGGCTGATGAGCACAGCACACTCTCACCTATGGACCCCTCAATCCTCACCCAACATCAGGAAGATGCCAATTACAAAAACACAACGACAACAGTAGGTTTGAGATAACACTTGTGCTTAATGATGGAAACCTGGGTTGAAAGAGAGAGAGAGAGAGAGAGAGAGAGAGAGAGAGAGAGAGAGAGAGAGAGGACCTTCAGTCTGTATAAGGAATTGTACTTTCCAGTGTCTCCTATTGTGTTACAACTGTGCTGTGACCCCTCAATCATGCTATTCCAGATTTGCACTGCAAGAAAATAAATCTTTATTTCAATGACATGTGTGATATATCAAGCGCCCACTGTCATCTGACCTGACACACACACTGCAGTCTGAGTTCACTCACTTTGTCAAAGCAAGCCATTCCTTTGAAGGAACCACAACTACAACAACAACAAACTCATAGCTCCTTACCTGACAAGGGAAACCTATTTTAAACAGGCACTCAAGCTGGATTAATAATGAAGGCTTTCTCCAGCTTTATGACCTGAAAAGCTCCGGTTAATAGCAGTTACCAATTTCCAGGCTTCCTCTCTGGTAGATCCACCATAAAGGACTGTGCATGGCTGTCTGATTTATTGTTTCCATTGCGTGTTGTCAATTACTACAGAGGCTGGGGCATTACATGTGTGGAATGCCAGACTGAATAATAGATGGCTGGCATTAAGAAAGACAACGTTTAAGGTCCCACTGGTGCAAGGTAGAACACGGCCTTTACATGAATGTCTTCCTCTTAATGAGCACCAAAGGCCCAACCACATTAAGCTTATGGACTCAAGAAACATAAATCAGACAATCACAAGTTATGAACAAAAGGGGGTGTATAAAGTTTGAGAGAAACCTAATGATTCAGTTGAAAAGGCAAAAACAATGAAATGCATTAGCAGCACAGACTGACGTTGTACCAACCTACGTATCGGGCAGTCCCTGTGCTCAGCAGAGTCAGTCAGTACAAGGCGAGACACAGAAGGAAGGACTGAAGAACACGGTCCCTAATGCCCAAGGACAAGTGAACTCTCTAACTGGTAGAGGGGGCTGGGATGGGACAACCAGGGATGCAATTCTGGGGCCTCTTTGCGCTGTGTCTATAAATGATTACCCTGCAGATGCATAATTTAACACCAACACAGAGGAAGGTTCGCAGGGAATTCAATTGCTCTCCCAACAAATGGCTCAGCAACAGTTGGGCCACATCTTCACCTCCCCCAATGCCAGGAAATAACATTGTGTGTATAAAATATATCTTGTAAGAACTGACCAGGCTAGGCTGTCTCTACGGCCATACAGGTCCCATCAAATTCCTGTGTTTTCAAAGGCTATTCTTACTCAGATGCCATGCCCTTCACAAGGATTAGTATAGAAATTCTAGTTTTTATCTACAATATATTTTGATCATGTTTTCCCTCTTGCAGTTACTCCGAGATCCTCTCCAACTCCCCATGCACCCAACTTTATGTTCTTTTTGTTTCAGATCTGTCTGTCTGTCTGTCTGTCTGTCTATCTATCTTGTTTTGTTTCTCAAGACAGCACTTCTCTGTGTAGTCTTGGCTGACCAGGAACTCACTCTGTAGACAGGCTGGGCTCAAACTCACAGAGATCTGCCTGCCTCTGCTCCAGAGTGCTGGGATTAAAGGCGTGTGCCACCACTGTTTCAAAAAAAAAAAAAAAAAACAAGAATAAGTGTTTCTTGTTTTCATTTTTTGTTGTTGTTGTAGTAGTTTTGTTTTTAAAGAGATAGAAAGCAAAATAGACCCAAAAAGGTAAAAGGATCGCTTATATTCTGAGGTAACCTAGCTTTGCCAACCCACATTTGTCTAGATAACCAAGGCACCATAGCTCTGGGTGTGGTGGGAGGGAGGGCTGAGCTTCCTGAAGGATGGACTGAGTGAAATTGCAGGGAAATTTCCAATGAACTTCTGGCACACTCTGGAACCAATGCTGCTTGGGCAGGGGTGGGGAGTCGCTATGCTCAGAGCTGCTATGTGGGGAAAGAGCGAATGTTTTAGAAATTTGAAGATGATCAGTGAGAAACCTTTCTAGGTAGTGACCAGGAGCTGGAGGGGTGGCTCACTGGGTAGTGACGAGGAGCTGGAGGGGTGGCTCACTGGGTAGTGATGAGGAGCTGGAGGGGTGGCTCACTGGGTAGTGACGAGGAGCTGGAGGGGTGGCTCACTGGGTAGTGACGAGGAGCTGGAGGGGTGGCTCACTGGGTAGTGATGAGGAGCTGGAGGGGTGGTTCACTGGGTAGTGATGAGGAGCTGGAGAGGTGACTCACTGCGTAGGAGCCCTTGCTGCTCTTTCAGAGGACCCAGGTTCAGCTCCCTGCCTGGCATCACCTGCCTCACCGCCGCCCATAGCTCCAGTTCCAGGGGATCTGGCCCCTTCGTCTGACCTCTGTGGACACTGCATGCACACACATATAAACACATACATATAAATAACAATAAAATAAAATAACGTTTAAAGCCAGGTCTTTCTGCATCCAGGCCATGGCTGGATTAGAGGGACCTTTCTCCCCTAAAATTTTCCTCCTTTGTCTCTTGACTTCCACAGAGTCATACACTCAAATATACTCAGAAAACCATAACACCCCCCATTTCTCAAGTGATGGGCTTTTTTATTCTCATATGTTACATCCCAACCCTAATTTCCCCTCCCTTCCTACCCCCAGTCTCTCCTCACCACCTCCCCTGTCGCCCAGATCCACACTCTCCCTCCCTACACGTCCCTCAGAAAAGAGCAGGCCAACCAGAGACATCAACCAACCTCAGCATAACATGCTACTATTGGACCAGGCACACACCATCGCATCAAGGCTGGATGAGGCCACCCCGTGGGAGGAAAAGGGTCTCACAAGTAGGCAAGAGAGTCAGAGACAGCCGCCGTTCCCACTGTTGGGAGTCCCACGAGAATACCAAGCTATTCAGCTACAACATTTATATAGAGGACCTAGGTCAGAGCCCTACAGGCTCCCTGATCTCTGTGAGCCCCCACAAGTCCCGGCCAGTTGATTCTGTAGGCCGTGTTCTCGTGGAGTTGGATTTTTAAAAACAGGAATAAAGGAATACTTCTTAAAGAAACGTCTTTCAGATGAGTGACACTTAGAAGCCCAAATAATTGTAGACACCTGGTTCCCAGCCTTGCGTCTCTCTCTGTGGGGAACACCCTCTGGGCAGGCTAAGTGCAGAGTCAATGGGTCATAAGTCCTTCCTGCAGCGATTGAAGGCCAAAAGGCCAGAAAACCATGAGAACCTAGCCTTTGACCTCCAATGTGTCAAAAAGAAAGTTCCAGATGTCAAAAACTGAGATGTTATTTCCTTATTAACATTTCTTCTGTCTCTGGACAAGGAAAAGCCTAATGGAAACGGTATGGGTGTTGGAAGACAGAGGTCCTTTCATTTTACTTTTGGGAGCTTCTGTTGCCTTCCCGGGGATCCGTGTTTCAGCACTCGTGCACTCCATGTTCTGCGGCCAGCCCCAAACCCCTCTATTGCAATTCGCTTTTCTGTTGCTGCAATAAAGCTCTGACCAAAAGCCACTTAGGGAGGAGAGGGTTGGTTTCAGTGCACCTATCATTGAGGGAGATTGGGGTCTTGTCTTTGTCTGGAGACTGAGGCAGAAACCATGAAGGAATGTCACTTACTAGTTTGCCCAGCTAGCTTCCTTTGTTTTAATTTGTGTATAGGTGTTACGCCTGTGTGGTTTTGTAAGCACCACATGCATGCCAGTGCCCACAGAGACCAGAAGAGGGCATTGGCCCCCCTGGAACTGAAGTTACCGAGAGCTGACAGGGAGGAGGATGGGGGGATGGAACCCACCTCTCTCAGTTATACTTTTTAAACATCCTGACCCACCTGCCCAAGGAAGGCACCATCCACGGTGGGCTAAGGTCTCCTACATCAATTAGCAATCACAAACACATAAAAAAAAAAAAAACATAGGCCAATCTGATGAAGGAGATTCCTCAATTGAGAGTCTCTCTTCCCACGTATATCTAGGTTTGTGTCAAGTTGACAAAAATCAACTGTGACGTTCCAGTTCTTGTCAATTTTGACATAAAATCATATCAATTCAAACAATAACCTTCCTTTTCTTGCTTGTCCCCAAATCATATATTAATATCAAAATATAAAATACAATAAACTTTTTTGGGTTTTTTGTTTTTTTGTTTTTGGTTTTTTTTTTTTTTTTTTTTGGTTTTATTTTGTTTTGTTTTTTGTTTTTCGAGACAGGGTTTCTCTGTGGCTTTGGAGGCTATCCTGGAACTAGCTCTTGTAGACCAGGCTGGTCTCGAAATCACAGAGATCCACCTGCCTCTGCCTCCCAAGTGCTGGGATTAAAGGCATGCACCACCAACGCCCGGCCATAATAAACTTTTTTAAAAGTCCCACAGTCTTTAAAAGTTTTTAAAGTTCGGGCCTGGAGAGATGGTTCAGAGGTTAAGAGCACTGATTGCTCTTCCTGAGGACCTGAGTTCAATTCCCAGCACCCACATGGTGGCTCACAACTGTCCAGTTCCAGGGGATCTGATACCTTCACACCAATGCACATAAAATAAAGTTAAAATTAATTATTTAGAAAAAAATTTAAAAGTTCAATGTATGTGGTTTTTTGGTTTGGGATTTTTGTTTCTTTGTTTTGTTTTGTTTTGTTTTGTTTTGTTTTTAATCCAAGTCCTCTTAACTGTGTGCTTCTATAAAAGTCCAAAGCAAGCTACAAACTTTCTTACTCTAAGAAGGAAGAATGAGGGCACCGTTAAAATCAGATCAAAACAAAACCCAAATCCAACAGTGTAAAACTCTCAATATCCAACATCTGGTACTTCCTGGTGATCTTCTGGGCTCTGGGAGTGGTAGGTAGTCCTGCTTCAGCTCTGCCATCATTACCCACACACTTGTTTCATAGGTTCAAGCTGGCTCCTCTACATACCGGCGGTTGCTGCCATGGTAGAAGACATCCCATAGGCCTGGCATCTCCCATGTCTTGGAATCTCTATTTCAGCTGAGACTGCACCTTCCCTAATAGCCCCCCTAGCACTCAATGGCTGTCTCACCCAAAGTCCCAATGCTTCCACCATCCTCCCAGAACAACAGGCTCAGGTCCACCACTGCAACTCCCCAGGTACCTCTGACCAAGTTCTGTTCTAGTTTGCTTTAAACCAACGGGGTAGGAAGAGGGTTTATACGGCTTATTTTATACATCACAGTCAGTCATTGAGGGAAGTCAGGGCAAGAACTCAAATAGGATCCTGGAGGCAGAACTGAAGCAGGGATCATGGAGGAGGAGGGGCTGCTGGCTGCTGGCTTTGCTTCCTCTGGTTTGTTCTCTTATGCAACCATGGCCCACCTGCCCGGGAGTGGCACCACACACAGTGTGCTGGGCTCTCCTCCTGTGCTGATTAGCAATTAAGGAAATGCTCCCACAGACCCACCAGCAAGCCAGTTCCTTGGTAGAGATTTCCTCCTCCAGGAAATATTGGCTTATGTCAAGTTGGCAGAAACTGTGCCTCGTTTGCTCTCTTCTCGCCTACTATACAAATACAAGCTCCAGGATGTTACCTAGCCATGACACTGGGCCTGCATTGGCTCCTAATATGTAAGAGGCCCGTTGCTCACACATTTTGATCCTGTTTTGGTTTTAAAGATTATTAGTTTTAAAACCAATCCTTAAGAGTTTTTCGTCACTCAAGAGTTTCTGGGACTTTTTAAACAGGCCATTTTTAACTTTTCTCAATGGGGTTCCTGATCTTCAATGAACTGTCAGATAAAATAATTTGTTTTCCATAGCTAAGAACCATTAGAGCAGGGGCTGGAGAGATGACTCAGTGGCTAAGAGCACTTGCTGCTCTTGCAGAGAAACAGAGTTTGATTCCCAGCACTAGGTCTGGGGGCTCACAACTACACCCCTGGTCTCCAAGGGCACCTGCACTCGTGTGCAAACACACACACACATAGACACTCCCACCCCTACACATAATTAAAATAATAAAAATAAATTTAAAGACCAACATTTAAAGCTAGCGCATGAGTTCTCAACAATGACCATCAAGAGTAGTGGGTTTTTCTTGTTGCTGTTGTTAGATGTAGTTCCTAGAGCAGGCTCCAGAAAGAATGCACACAAGATACCAGGCACAAACACTCGGCTTATGCGTCAGCTTCTGCTCATGCAAAGAAAAGACACCCTTTTCTACCAAGACAAACCGTGACTGCAAAGATAAAAACAGAAAAGTGGAACCAGATTCTGGGGTGTTCTGGTACTTTGTGAAAATTGAGAGGAACTTAAAAATTCCACATGCAAAATAAGTTATGCAAAGAGCAAAACAATGGTTCCTGTCTAAGAGTTAAAGACTAGAAATTATCGTACTGCCATCAGCAAGGAATGGCGCAAGCCAGTGTGACACTTGGTGCCACAAATCATTTTCAGTTGTTAGAGCACCAGGGAAACAGTCAAGGGTATCTTAAGTGTCAAAAAGTGGGGTACAGAAGAGGAGGTAATGCATGTCACTGTCTGCACACAGGAGCGGTGGCCACACTGGGGCGAGAGCAGCTCCCCCAGACGCTGGATACGGGCGTGAGGAAAGCACTTCTGTGTTGTTCCCACCTTCTCTCTTCCTCATTCTTTGAAATGTATTCCACATGCACGTAATGCACATTAACAAAAACATATTAAAACAATCATTTAAAACATAACCCATAAACAAATGGCTCGCACCCTTAAACCCCAGTGAAGAACCTGGCACTCATCCAATACTCATTAACTTATTGAACAAAAAGCAATAGCTTAGGTAGAGTTTAGCAACAACCCCCCCCCCCGTGCGTGCAATGAATCATTCAATATTACTTGTTTAAATGATTCATTTTTAAAAGAATGGAAGTCATTTTTACCCATATGAACCAGCCATATTATAGAGAACTTCTAAAGCTGATGAGAAATTCTAACATCAAATGTTTCCTACAATGGAATAATTTCCTCCAATGGGTTTAATCGGGGAATTTAGAAAGCTACCTGTTTTAAATTGTCACATTTTGACCAGGAAAAGCAGGAATTCGGTGCCACTTCCAAGCTTCTCTTTCACCTTTCGTTAACACAGATTCACAAATGACTATGCTGTTTTGTTCACGTGACACTGGAGAAGAGATCACGGTTCAGGGTACAATGAAGACCACAACAGTGTTAGGTTTGGGCCAGCAGTGGTCAGGATCTTGCAACCTCTGCCCACTGCAGCCTCTCTTCAGCCCTCTCTCTCTTTGCAGCCACTTTAAGGAAATGGCAGGCCCCACTGAGAGACACTGTCTTGACAGCCTGCAGACTTCCCAGAGTCCAGATTCCAGAATCGTGGGGGCACTGACTCTTCCCCAAAGGAAGGTTACAGACCCCAGGCTGCCAGACTCTGGGGCCTTAGAGAGCTAGAGGGGCCACATGCCCTGGACAATGGGTACATCTTAACTAAAGGCACCCTCCTTCTCAGGCATTACCAGATTCCCTCCGGCACTGCAAGACTCCCCACCCCATACCCCGGCCACCCACCAGGGAACCAGAGACTATAAGCAGTACTATAGGCAACTCACCAACCATGGACATCCAACCCTCCCCTTACAAGCCCCCCCCAAAGGAAAGAAAACAAGAGAACAGGGAGCAACGCCATTGAAACACACTCTTTATTACCCCTCTGCTTAGGGGCTGGGGCAGCTATAGGGCAGAAGGATGAAGAGGTGGGCAGCTGAAAGGTTCCCCTTTTAGGGCCACAGTTGTCCATTGCCAGGGGTAGCCAGTGAGTCAGTTAAAGAATTCAGATAATTAATAAATATCCCTCAGGGCTAGCCATCCATCCCTGGGAGGGGGGTCAGTAGGTGGGGGAAGTAAGGATCTAGAAAATAAGTTTCTTTAGTTCTAGGAACCTAATCACTTTAGTTACTGGAATTGTCATTGTTCAGCCAAAATGGAGCTTTACAAAATGGTGTGGCCATGGCTGGCACCCATGGGATCTATAAGAAGGGTCCCTCATTCTGCCTCATTGGCCCAAACTCTCCTCAGAGCCCTTCCATGTGGCTGTCTGTCTGTCTGTCTACAGTGCTGATAAGGCATTTCTAATAACTCTCATCCACAAAAGAAAAAATCTGGCAGGGTGTCCTTCTAAGCCGACACCAGAGGCTTTCCAATAAATAGGAAATAAAGGACAAAGCCAGAAATTTGTGGTTCAGAATCCCTTAGGGGTGTACAGGGCTCTGCTGTTTGGGGATCTGAGAAGAAAAAGTGATGGCCCAGTCAGGATTTGTCTCTGGTTCTCTCTCTGCAGGTGCAGTGAGGCGTGTCTTCGTTGCATAATTACTGGTTATGAACTCAGCTATATTTCTGGCTTTTCTTGGTGTTAATGCTAGTCGGTCTTCTCACACCCTTCAAACAGGTTTGCATCCTCATTAGACATTCCCAGGACTCTCCTAAGAAATGCAGTTTTTCTCCCAGATAAATTGCTGATTTATCCAGGGTCCCACTTAGAGAGCAGGGAGCTTTCCCCACAAGTCTCTAAGCGCTTCCCTACCCCACCCCACCCCCACACACACCCATGCGTGCTGCTGTGGGTCAGTCAGCTCCCTGCAGGAGGAAACCACACTGGGTCACTTTGAAAATAATTAAGGTCAAGGGTCCTTTGAATGTAAGAGCCACTCCCTTCCTGTGATGACCAGGTTTTCAAATGGATAACTAACTCCAAGCATGGATGTCCCCATGCAGATCCTCGGGAAAACATGGGCTTTTTCATGGAGAAAATTGACTGTTGCAGAGAATTCACTGTGCTCTGGGATTCTCTTCCAGGGAGCCCTCCCAAAACAGCAGAATTTTGTCCCGTGTCTCACAGCTGCACCATCTGACAGCGTAGAGATGCTTTTCCGGGATGGAGCAGAGAAAATGGAGGAGGGGCTTGCTTCAAGCATGTTTTCAACCTTGGCCAGTTCTTCATCTTTCATAGTTGCAGTGGTCAGGAGCAAAGACAGAAAGAGACATTTACAGGGCACCTCCCACAGGCTGGCCAGGAGCACTGAGAAAATCCAGTAACAGGGGTTTTGAATTTTAGTTTTATTCTGCGCATCCCTTTAGTGAGTGAATGTCCCGTGTACCATGATAGGAGAGTCCTGTTCTATGCAAGGTTGTGGCCAAGTGGTTCTCTAATTAGCCCTCCATGTTTCTTTTTCCATTGTTATTTTATTTATTTAATTTATTTATTTATTTAGGTTGGTCATGCTCAAGCTGTATGTGTGGAGGTCAGAGGACAACTGATGCCCGTCAGTTCCCTCCTTCCACCACATACATCACACCTGTGAGAGCACTGTGCACGCACACACACACACACACACACACACACACACACACACACACACACACACACTCACGCACTCACACACATACACTCACACACACTCACACTCACACACACTCACACACACACTCACACACTCACGCACATACACTCACACACACACTCACACACACACTCATGCACGCAACGCACACATGTACACATGCAATGTTTTTATTTTTAATACCAGATGTTATTAGCTGTTGCTATGGAACATACTACATGAAGAACTGGCTGGCTGAAGGCATTCCCACGAAGCCCACTTAAAATAACACTACTTATTGAAGTGTGTTAGTAAACTGGTTGGCTGACCTGGGCTCTTTCTGCTGTGTTTATCTGGGTCCCACAAAGCATAGCTAGCTTAGGATGGCCTTGTCTAGGACAACATGAACTCTTCTACATGTCACTCAAATCCCAGAAGTCTAGCTAAGGCTGTTTCCCATGGCATTATTTGAGTCCCATTGTGAAATCCAGAGTAAATGTATCCAGCCACCACTAAAAGACTTGGCTACAGGGAGATGAGGAAGGCAGGGCCCAGCCACACAGTCATTGGCTGTGCTGGAAGATGAACAGCAGAGGCAGAATGCTTAGGAACTCACCAAAATGATGCCAGCTCTAACCCTTACACATACTCTGGAGTACAGCATGCTTGGCTAGGGCTAGAGGGTAGATGCTCCACCATCATAGTGAGGCCAGTATCCAGAGAGCAGAGCCAAGGCCCTTCCTCCCAGGAGCTGGGGATAAATGACCACTGCTCGGTCCACACAGAGAATCGTGGTCCAAAGATGGAGGAAATGTTCTGGAGGGAACAACAGGTATTCAGTCTGAGAGAACAATGAGGGCAGCTGGGAGCTCTACACAATGTCGATGTTCAAAATTACTGTGCAAGCTCTACAAAGCCTGTCACATGTCCAAGGTGAAGGTGGCCATAATAAATGAACTAAATGCTCCATCTTGGGAACTATGTCATGGAAAATACAGAGGAAATCTACATAGAGAACACATGAGAGTCCCAAGGCTAAGATGAGCCAAGGACAGTTCGCTGCACAGAACTGTAGACAACAGGGTACAGCCTTGTAGTGGGCACAGAGGCCCTGTGCTCTTAGACATGCACTAAAAGAACCAGCCCAGAATGTTAATTTAAGCACACGGGGCTGTTCCTTCAGTGGGAGGAACGCAAGACCTGTTTTCTGCCCTGAAGGCTGGAGCTTTCTAGCTGGCAACTTTTGCTCAACCTGTGTGGCCAAAGACTTTCTGGTACCAGACCCCACTCCAGATTCCTCTCAGGGATTTGCTTTTCTGAGTCAATCCGCAGAACCTCTCTACAAAGGGGTTTGATGTGATTGCATCTGACCAATATTTAGTTTACTTTGTTCCTCAAGGAGATTTAGGTTTGCTCTGTTGTGCACTTGAGATTGAACATGTTATCACAAAAATCATTTTCTTTCGACTGTGCTGTGTTTAAATACACCTAAAATTGGGGTCAGACTCCCAAAGTTTGAACCAATACCAGCTACTGAGTCATGTGGCACCAAATTGCCTTCTTGCCCCTCCCAGCTCATCTTGCTGATACCCAGGAAGGTTGCAGAGACACCACCACCACCACACAACCTAGCCAGGAGAAGGACTTGCTATGAGGTGAAGTGGGGCAGGACCTGGGCAGAAAGAAAGGCTTGTTACTGCCCGCAGTCCCTAACGGGCACAGGACACTTGAGAGGTGGGTGTGTTTCGTGATCTAAATCCTGGAGAAAAAACGAGGCAAGTTAGTGCTTGCAGTCTACAGGGAAGGGCAGCTTCATGTTTCCAAACTATTGCAGACTCAAGAATCTTATAAAACTATTCAAACACGAGAGAGAGAGAGAGAGAGAGAGAGAGAGAGAGAGAGAGAGAGAGAGAGAGAGAAAGAGAGACTTAAAGGCACAAAATCCAAAACAAGGAAAAAGGAAACAGCTATGTTCTCACTAGATCTAACAGATATAAAATTATTCTGTAACTGTCAAAGTTTCAAAGAATCCCTCCCCCAGACAACCCCCCAACTGGCATAGGTCTATGCTGCACACTTGGGATACGCTGTGTTAGGCAGCTGGCAGATTCTGTTTGTCAGTTCGAAAACAGTCACTTCCATGTGTGGTTAGAGGTAGGGTCCTGGGAATTGAACTCAGAGCCCTGTGCATATTAGGAAAGTGTTCTGTGACTGAGCTAACCCCCTTAGCCTGTGTCATCAGTACCTGACACTTTCATTTATGGACTCCATCGAAAATAAGGGGACCAAAGCCAGTGAAGCTGGGGAGTCACCCTGTCAATGGCCAAGGAAGGGTTTTCTTGTACTGATGGGTGGAGTGTGGGCTTGGATAAACACAGATGTAGATAAATGCTTCCATTACTGTCAGGCTCAAGTAAGGCCGGGGGCGGGGGGGGGGGTGGCCTAGAACAACCTGAGTGTAAGTGGCCTTTGACTTTACCTCTTCTTTGCTGTAGCCATTGCTCCTCCCTAGAGCTTTGCCAGCATCATCACAGGACTGCCTCGACTCAGAAGGGTGCTCTGCTCACACTCCTCTCTGCCCTTCTGCCCCACAGATGCAGATGGCGCCTGGTACCCTGGGGCTGCGGGCATTCAGCTAGAATAGGTCCTGTGTACTAGCTGGGATCAGACACAAAACCATAGTGCCTGGGGTCCTCACCGCAGCAACAGACTCGTTACAGGCCCATTCCAAGTTTGCCAAGGTGTTGTGTTACGAGTAGTTGTTTTAATTTGTTTACACAAACAAACTGAAGTGAGCTGAGCTTGAGCAACCCACACCCTCTGTGTACAAACTCAAGGTCCAAGGTGCTGGGGAAACACGGATGCCAGTGCCATGGGCTCAGACAGCACCATGGACAGCACAGCATCCCTCTGGCTCTGTTCCCTGAGCCTTAGTATCAGAAAAGACTTAGCAACAACAGAGAGAGCGTTTTCCAGGAACAGAGAGCCTAGCATGCTCAGGAAGCTGGGAGCCACAGCTTGGGTTACATGAGTGGAGATGCCAAGTGCATACACTCCCTCCATCCCCATGTAAATCTCATTGCATAGGGCAGTTGCTATAGTCTGAATTGTGTGCCCACACACACACCAAATGCACACGCTGAAATGCAATTAGTGTGTGAAGTCTCTAGGAGTCCATTAGGTTGTGACATCAAACTATCATGAATAGAACTCATGTCCTTATCATCCTGCAGTCAGGTTCTCACTGCTCCCATCAGTGACAACAGTCAGAAAGGGCTGTCTCCAGCCAGACTGCAGCCCTGCCAGACAACAGACCTGCCTATGGCCCCTGCCAGACACCAAACCAGGCTACAGGGCCTGCCAGACACCAAACCACCCGATACCTTGAGTGACGACTTCTCATGAATTGGGTGATAAAGATTCCTATTGCTTTTCAGTACCTCATTTACACATTTTGTTGGCAGTCCGCATGAGCAAAGATACATCTCACCATGAAAGTCATTCGTGACTGATAACTTCTTCCTTGTGTTTGCTCCCAGCTGAGCATCAGGAACACATCCCATCCAAAACAAGCAAAGGTATTGTAGAAACCTAAAGTCCACTAAGACCTAAAAGTAGAAGCCAAGGTTGAACAAAACATTTAAACTGTCTGTGTCAAAGCAAAAAAACAAAACACAAAACAAGTTATAACAAAGTCAATGGCATCATCAGGGCAAAGCAACTGGCAGGAAGAACCAGGCCAGCTGGGCTATACCTAAGCAGCTTGTTTTCAAGATCCTTGTCACCAGGACCCCTCACACACTCACAATCCCCCTTCAATTAAAAACATCGCTTTAAGACCCTGAACCCACAAGATGAAATCCAAGTATAACTCTAAAATCACAATGTCATTTACAAAACTAAAAATTTAAGGGAAGAACTTACTTTCAGGTAAAGATGGGCAGGGAGGCAATGAAAAACAATTTTCCCCAAATCCAAGAGGTTTCCAGCAGGGACTGGCTGTTGTCCCCTACAGTGTGACCTCTTATACCATGGCAGCAACATGAATGAACCTGAGATTCACAACGAGGAGAAATGGAGAAATGTGGACACCCCAGCGCTATCCAGAACTCCTCCCAGCATCACTTGCTCCTGGCTGTGAAGAAGAAGATCTCTCCCATGGCTAGCGATCACGCATGGGGGTACCCCTCCTTGTGAGCCCCATGATGCCACTATCCCTGTGAGTCCACAGTGCTCTCCACCAAAGGCAAGTTACCCAGCCAACAAATCCAAGGGTATGTTCAGCAAGCTGAGAGTAACAGGACCCTGGTTGGCCAGAGTGTGCCCTAGCATCTAGTGATTCTATTACCTATAATTACCTTTTCTTGACTGTTTTGTTTTGCTTTAAGACAGGCTCTTACTATAAAGACCAGCCTGATCCTGAACTCAGAGAGATCCTCCTGCCTCTGCTTTCTGAGTGCTGGGATTAAAGGTGTGTGTTACCATGCCAGACTAAATCTGGTTTTATTTCTCCATCATCCTAGGAGCCCTGAAGAATAACACACAATCACTTTCCCCACATACCGGCATCTGTTTAAACAGAAGTTTTGTTTACACCTATATGAAGTACCCACAATGTTCCACTTAAGCCTAACATCAGTGAGACAGATGATCAGATATCTGAACATGGGTCAGAAGGTTTTTGCTTTTCTTGTTCTAGATTCTATGAGAAAGTAAGAAAACTCACACCTGCGTCTTCTTGAGTGCATCTCATATCAAGTGGGAGAAGGACAAGACAAAGTTCTGGTTTGTGTGGATATTTCATTCCAGTTTGGCTTGCGTTTCACAGATCTGAGCAAGATGCTGGACTTCACAGACCATCTGGTTAATGGAGTAACCTGGAAATTTTGTTTGTCAAGATGCTGAGCTGATACCCTGTGGGTTAGATCTGCTTTGGGGTTTTGCTATCACTCTCCTTCCTGGATGTCAGTGCTTCAGCTAGGATGGATTCCATTAGATGCTTCCTCTACACACCTCAGCCCTATGTATGCAGCCCTCTGAGTGGCAGCCACCCTGACCCCTTTGAAAGTCAGATGAGCTCAGCCCTTCCTAGAGGCCCCAGCTAAAAGTGTGGGTCTCTTAGGTCAGCAAGAATCTTCCTTTCCCAAACTCCAAATGGCTTTGCCCATTAAGCCATTAGTAGGCCAACTCTAGGTTGCATTCTGAGCATCCATAAGCACAATGAGTATGCTAAGACGAGGATGCAAATTGATATTGATTCTTCCCACTCTATTTTGTATGAAGTTCCTTAGGCTACAAAGACCCATGCAGAGACTGGCTGCTAGGCCAGCACTCACCAAACACATTCTTCACCCTGAAAATTAATATTGAACCTCACATGCCAACTTTGCACCGGGCTGGTCCTCACTGCTGCCTCTAAGTACTGGTTAGAAAGGGTAGTTCTTACCAATTTGGAGAGGCAGAACCACAGGCAAGTGTCTCTGTCCAGGGTTCAGCTTGGCAGGTGGCCTCAGCTGGGTTCCAGTCCCTACTCATCCTCACCCACTCTGAGAAATGAGAAAACACACAACCTCGGCATTGATCTCTCCTCTGTGGTTGAGGGTCTGTCACTGCAGATAGTCTCAGGCATGCATTTAAAGAGGTGACTAATAAACGTGGCAATGATTGCTAACTGGAGAACATTAGAAACCTTAAAAGTCATGCATGTTTGAGATCACCTGTTGTAAAGCGCCTTTTCAGGAGACGTGGAGTCATGCAGAGAAAAGAACAAGGAAGAAGCTGTATTTTGAACAGATCTTGTTGGAGGAGAATGGCACTTGTTTCCAGCCCCATGGTGCTATTAGGAGTCAGCGGATCCTTTTACAGGTGGGGCCTAAAGAGAAAGACTCCTGAGGGCATGTCTGCAAAGGGGATGGTGGAGTCTTGGCCTCTGTGGCCGACTCCTGGGTGCAGCTGAGCATGTGGCTTTCTCTGTTGAGTGTTTCTGTGTATGCTGAACAGCCATAAGGTCCTCCATACAACAGCAAGCCACTGGCCAGAGCCTCCCAAACCACTGAGAACATTCCTCTTTCGGGAGGGGGGAGTTCACTGTGGAGCTCAGAGCCGTCTAAATGCCTGACTCTTCTCCTTCAGCCTTGTAAGTGTTCTGGTTTAAGGTACACAGCATGCCTGACCACTTTTCAGTGAGATTTACCTCTGCACACTCAGTTATGGTTCAGTGTGGGTCATGGGCTATTTCAAACACCCTGTGAGGAACGTGCTTGAGGCTGCTTAGGAAATCACTCTTTCCCAGGGGCAATGTATCAGATGCTTTTCTGTTGCTGTGATAAAACACTGTGACCAAAAGTGACTTGTGGAGAAGTTTATTTTGGCTTAGGGTTCCGGGGAGAGAGAGAGAGAGAGTCCACAATAGCAGGGAGGCATGGCAGCAGGTGGCTGGAGCAGGAAGCTGAGAGATCATCTTCAAAGACAAACAGGAAGCAGAGAGAGCCACTGGAAGAACTCTCAAGCGCTCCTCCCCCAACACCCCACCCCCGTGATACACTTCCTTCAGCAAAGCTGCTTTACCTCCCCAAAACAGCACCACCAATGGGGAACCAAGTGTTCAAACCCTGAGCCTAAGGGAGACATTTCGCTGTGCAAGCTGCACAGTCTTCGCGCCCTGACGTGCATGACTTTAATTCATGACTTCTTCAGTTCAGCACATTGGTGAGCTTTGTCAGTGTTGTCAACATGTCCATGTCACATGCCGTAAATACTGTTTCATGTTTTGTTACTATGTAAAATCTCGTCAAGATTTTACCACTTCCTTCTTACGTGTGTATGTAGGAGCCTGCATGAACATATGTGTGCCATGTGCATGCAAGGGGGCCCCGGATCCGCTGGAACTTGAGTTAGATGCCACCGTGAGCATCCATGTGGTGCTGGGAAGTGGCCCAGGTCCTCTGCAAGGTGCTCTTAGCTGCTGAAATGCCTCTCTCACCCCATAACCTATTAATCCTCTCTCTGACAGATGTTTGCACTGTGACTAATCTGGAGCTATTATGAATACAATGTCAGTGGTCTCCTCCATGTCCATGACAGAAGTTCATATTACACTCAGCATTATTCCACAGAGGAGTTTGCACAATTAAACAACAGTAAACTAGAGAAACACAAAGAATTAAAATAAAGGCAAAATGTCATGCCTTGGTAAATAAACCAATATGCAGACTTCTGGTTCTTTATAGCCAAAATAATTGGATTTCAAGACAGGGACTGAACTTCCTGGAAGCCAAAACAAAAAGGGAAACAGGGTGAATTATAAAAACTTCAATCAAGAAGAGAAAGCCAAACCTCTGTTGGCAATCAATTCCAAGAAAGGTCTTCACATGCATTGTCATAGTGTAAATTGTTGAGAGACAGATGCAGAATTCTCTTGAGGCAGCACTGTGACAAACCCACTAGGGCTCTAGATTGTGATTTCATATAGTCCCCATAAGGCTTGATGACAATGCCACAGGTAAAAGAGTATCATAGTCAGCAGTGTGTATGTGTGTGTGTGTGTGTGTGTGTGTGTGTGTGTGTGTATCTGTGAGCGTGTGTGAGTGTGTATGTGTATATGTCTGTGTGTGAGTGTGTGTGTTTGTCTATGAGTGTGAGTGTGTGTGTGTTTGTCTGTGTATGTCTGTGAATGTGTTTGAGTGTGTGTCTGCGCATGTGTCTGAGTGTGTCATTGTGTCTGTGTGTGTGTGTTTGTCTATGTTTGTGAATGTGTTTGCATGTGTATCTGTGTGTTTGAGTGTGTCTGTGTGTATGAGCATTAGATCAGGGCTGGCCTTGAACCCACAGAGTTCCACTTGCCTCTGCCTCCCTGACTCTATGATTAAAGATGTGCTTTTAAAGAAAGAAAAAATGGATTGTGGTATTATATTTTGGCCTTGCCCCAGTTTGCCTTCTACTGCTGTGATAAACACCATGACCAAAAGAACCTGGAGAGGACAGGCCTGTCTGGGTCCCACATCCCAGGGCAGTCCCGTCCTTCACGGAGGGAAGTCAGGGCAGAAACTCAAGGCAGGAATCCGGAGGCAGGAGCTGATGAAGAGACCATGGAAGAGTGCTGCTTACTGGCTTGCTTCTCATGGCTTGCTATTTTTTATAGAACCCAGGACCCTGCCCAGGGATGGCACCACCTACAGTGGTCTGGGCCTTCCCCCATCAATCAATCATCAGGAAATGCCCCTCAGACATGCCCGCAGCCCAATCTGATGGAGGCAAATCTTCAGTCGATAATCCCTCTTCCCAGCTGACTCTAGCTTGTGTCTAGTTGACAAAAATTACCCAATATTTTGTCAAGTGTCAGCAAAGTATAGCCCACTGCCTGTTCTTCCAAAGCTGGGGTTCCACACTCAAACTGATTTGACTTCAGTGATTTTCCTAATCGGTGATGGCACAGGGGACACCCACACATCTTCCTTCCAGTGTAGCAGTCAGCAAAGCCCGGGAGCCCTCAGTACTGCATTGTGAAACAGGCCTGAGTGTAATGAATTTGTCCGGTGTCAGCTAAAGTAAGTGTCTGCGTATGGTGGCTTGGTTTGTTTAACTTTTCCAGACATGTTTCCATCCTTGCACTCTTCCAGCTTACATAACCTGCAGCTTGCAATGGGCTTCCTGGCCACACGTCCATAGGAGGTCAAGCAACTCCTGAGTCTTTGTGGTCACATCCAGGCTGTCTGTGTTCTGTGTTGCCTCTGATGCTTTCCTGTCCATTGCTGGAGTCCAGTGGTTGCAGCTAGGAGCCCCTATACACACACACACACACACACACACACACACAGAGAGAGAGAGAGAGAGAGAGAGAGAGAGAGAGAGAGAGAGAGAGAGGCGGGGGGGTACCAACTCCACTCAAAACTAGTGATGGCTGGAGTCACAAGGGCTGTTGACAGCCCTTTCGGGAATGGAACCTGGGACTTGAGTCACCAGAATATAGTTAAGAGTAAGAAATCTTGGTGCTGTAATTAAGGCCCTGGGTCAGTATTCCTCATTCAACCAAGAGTGATTTTCCTGTATGGGGATGAGCTACTGGGGTAAGTTAAGGGTCCCTAAAAAAGTGGTCTCCCCTAATATCCCTGAATGCTTTCACCTTTCCTGGCTTGAAGCCAGCTGTACTGTGGAAAGTGCTCACAGAGAGTGAGGAGGAAACTGTGGGAGCTAAATTCTACCAACAACCTGGTGAGCTTAAGAAAGAACCCCAAGGGCTGACAGAGGGCTCTGAGGGACCACAAAACCCCCATGGCCTGAGTTCAGTACTAGGAGCCAATGGTCAAAAATCTGAAATTTCTCCTAAGTAAAATCAGATCTATGAAACAGAGCAGACAGATCTGGTGTAAGCATTTGGTAGACAGAAAGAGTGAGGAGAGAGAAGCTGTGTCCGTCTGTCTTCTATTGGACAGTCGACAGGATCAGGTCCAGGTCTCCAGGTCTGCTTTGAACAAACATCTGGGCAAGCAGGTGAGGTACATGGATAATGCAAGCGGTTGGAAGTACTCAGATAACGGAGGTCTCGGTTTGGAACACAAGTAGTCACGATCCTCAAGAGAGACATGGGCTGAGACCCCCTCAGGAAACTCCAGTTTTTCCTTTGTCCTGTACATCCTGTCATTTCTATTGTCACCAGAGATTTGTTTTCATAAAAATAGCAAGTTTCTCAGTCCCATCAGCCTCTGTTCCCCTAGACCCTTCTCAGTGAGACCAGGTAACTCTTAAGTCTGCTGCCCATAGTTACTGGTGCTGGGTTCACGCCAGCCAAGATGTGGAACAAGACAAGGTGCCCATCAGCGGATGGACGGACAGACGGACGGATGGACGGATGGATGGACGGATGGATGGACGGAGAAAACATGCTATAAACACACAGTGGGGTTTTATCCAGCTCTAAAGAAGAAGGAGAAGAAGGTGTTTGCAGGAAAATGGATGGAGCTGGACAGAACATACTCAGTGAATAAGCCAGATTCAGAAAGACAAATTCCTGTGTGCATGTATACGTGTGTGTGTGTGTGTGTGTGTGTGTGTGTGTGTGTGTGTGTGTGTGTGTGATGTATATATGACAAGAAAACCTAAACAGAACTACTTGGAAGAAGGATGAGACCAGAAAGGGGAACAGTACTGGGGCCAAATAAGAGCCAATTTGACAATATGAAATATGAAGACATCTTGATGAAACCTACTGTATCCCATGCTAACCAGAAAGAACTGACTTTTTTAAACCCAAAGCTGCCTACCACACCCCATATCAGTTTTCACATGGCCCTGAGTTCTTAGTGCCTTTAACTTTCACCTATAAAGCCACCTTGTAAAACTTGAGCCCTCATAAATACCACCTATAAACAAAGTGGCCCAAGGTGGTTTCCTAGAAACTTCACAGCATTGTGTTCTGCTGCCATTTACAGCCCAGAAAGCACCCACAGTCTTTACTCCTAATAAGAGTAAAAAAAAAAAAAATAAGGGTCCAAATTACATGATTCTCAGTAGTACTTAATTGCCTGTACCTGCTAGGATACAGCCAGCCTCCCTCTCCCACCCCCAAGGCCTTCTGCAAAGGGAGACTCACCAAGACCACATCACTCTCGTAAAACTTTCCTGATTGGAGGTGTTTTATTATTCATATAATTTTAATAGCATCTCAGTGATTGTTCCAGGGGCCTAATACAACTTAAGTGGATGCTAAGGACATTACAAGTAGCTCCTTTTAAATTTTTAACCAGAACAGAAGTTTACAAAAAGCCCACACTTCTGAAACAGCAGGACAGAAGCTGAGACTGTTTAACAAGGCAGCTGCGTTCTTCCTGGGCCACCTGCACACACCCTAACAACTGCAAAACTAGTTGCTCAGTGGTTTTCTACTACAAGGTTGTGGTGTTTTCTAACTCATGGACTGTTGTCTGGAAATACTGTAGGGAAAAATGGAGCAGGAGAATCCTGTTTTTCTTAAAAGCCAATCAAAAGCCATGGGAGGAAAACTCGAGCCAACCCTGTATGATAGAAGTCTACTTAAAGCACCCACGTGGACAGGCTTAGAGGCAGCCAATGGTCAGCTTTTGTTGATAGGAAATGGGTTTTTTAAAATACACAAATAATGCTGAAATATTAATAATCGAACCATAAATCCTTCCCAGCATCCCATCAGACGTGGTCTAACAACAACATTCTAAAAGATGATATCACAATCCTGCTAGTACATTTGGGACAGAATTCCCCAAATGCAGATGCTCGGGCCCCTGAGAATTTTTCCTGGTAGAATTCCCAGCTGTGGGATAGTGAGACATTTTGAGGAAAACAGAGTTGAGGGAAGAGGGCCCTGAGTAGGATCACATTTAAAATTTTTCCTCTGTGTGTGTGTGTGTGTGTGTGTGTGTGTGTGTGTGTGTGTGCAGATTGTGGCACAGCACACCTGTGGGGGTTGGGGACAACTTTCAGGAGTCAGTTCTCTCCTTCCACCAAGGGTTCCAGGGATTGAACTCGGGTTTTCAGCCTTGAGCAGCAAGCTCTTTTACCCACTGGGCCACCTCCAGGTCCTTAATAAGTGTTTTTACAATTACTCAGACACACTAATAAGTTAAACAGCATACTGTATTGACTGTGGTCGGTAATGTTTTACACACCTTGGATTAGCAACAGTAGACTCTGTCCTGTTCCTCGGCTCTTTGCTGGTATTTATTATGGTTCCCTTCTGTCGGATTTCAGAAGGGTGTTCTGGGTGCTCTGCACTGTTGCGGCTTTTCCTCTCATTGGCTTTCCAGTCAAACATTTTCCACCACACTGATCTGACAGCCCAGTGTCTCGGCCACCTCCTCCCCCAAAAGACTATCCTCCTTAGTCTTGGAGAAATTCCAAAGGTTTTGTTTTCTTTTTTGAATGCATTTTCGTGATTTGCCTGCATGTGTGTAACTGCGCCAAGTGCAATGTTGTGCCCACAAAAATCGGAAGAGGGTGTTGGGTCCCCTGGAACTGGAGTTACAGGTGGTTGTGAGTCACCATGTAGGTGCTGGTAGTCAAACCCATGTCCTCTACAAGAGCAGCCAGTGGTCTTAACTATAGAGCCATCTCACCAGCTCCAGAGTTTATTGTTCAAAAAAAAACTTTCCTAGATGGCTTGAACTGATGTATGCACCGGCTCCAGGTATCCTGCTGTTCATCCACTCCTGAGTCTCAGAAAGTAGAAGTGTGTTTACCCTCCTCCTGCCTCCTCTCCATACCAGGGTCTGCTTCGGAAGTCCATCTTCCCTCCTGTTCTTCTCTGGCTGCCTGGCTGGAAACAGCTGAGTTTCACCTACCATGAATGATGCTTAGGTTTCAGTAGCAACCTGGCTTGTCCATGGTGCTCATATTTCAGTGAAATACTGGTCCTGGTGTTCCTGTGAATAGACTATTCTGTAGGTGGTTAGCATTGGCAATGGAGGACTGTAAGAAGATTGTGGTGTGGGGAAGCCTCAGGTTAAGGCCTAAAGACCAAAATAATAATAATAATAATAATAATAATGATAATAATAATAATAATAATAAGGTTTCCTGGAAGAAATTCTGCCTTAAGACTACAAATCTCACCAGGTGGTAATGGCACATGTCTTTAATCCCAGAACTCAGAACACTGAATTCTGAGTTTGAGGCCTTCCTGGTCAACAGATCGAGTTCCAGAACAGCAGGGTTATACAGAGAAACACTGTCTTGAAAGAACAAGAAGCAGAAGAAGACTGAAACTCTCCCCTCATCTGGGATCTTCGTTGGAAGCAACTCGCTAACTACCTGAAACCACGCATGATAACAAATTTGCACTATTTTCTGTTAAGCGTGCAACCCTATGATAAAGTTCAATTTATAGATTAGACATAAAAAGAAATTGAAAATACCATGTGAAAAAATAGAGCAATTGTGAAAATATATCCCATAATGGGGTCTTCTATTCATCAGGAGCTGGACTTGGAATGGGGACCTCAGCCCCTCCCTCTCCACTCTCTATCACTTCCAGCCGTGAGAGGCTTTGTCCTGATCAGTCATGGGCCCCAACCTCCAAAACCAAAGCCAACATCAGCTCCGCCCCTTTACAGGCTGGTCAAGCGTCTCTGACCATCACAGCAACAGAGAGCAAATGCCATTCATTCACTTTCCAGTCTCTCTCCAGAACATCCATCCGGTCTCCAATCTTACCTCTACCAGATTTGGGGACATTTTTCTTCTTTTAGGAAAATAAAGGTTACCTAAGTGTCATCCCTGTGACCTCCACTATAGAGTGGAGATGGTGGGAGGGATTCACGTTCTGGGTGAGAGGAAAGGGGACAATGAGAGATGTCGCCACACCCTCAGAAAGACAGGCAATGCAAACATCAATTGTTTGTGGCTAGAATTTTCCATTTAATATTTTATGACTATGGGTAGCCTCAACTGCAGAAAGCAAAGCCAGGCAGAGGGAGGGTTACCACACACCTTCAACTCCCACCTGAATTCTACCTGCCAGCCTGGCCTGGGATTGAGATTTTGTGCTTTGATTGTCTCCACTGCCCAGGCCAGGCTCGACACACCCACCTTCCTTGCTTTTCTACCATGGCTGATTGATCCAGAGAAGGACATTCCTGGGTCACCCATATGGAAAGAGGAATCTCACAGTACCTATTAAATTTTATCTCCTAATATTCCACAGGGGGAGATTTTTAAGTCCTGTAGTTATTGCTATAATTTAATATTATTTCCTCTATTTTCAAACTGGCCTACAATTAAAACAAACTGCCAGGCTACTTGACTGTTAGCCAGCACTGAGTTTAGAATGAGTGATGACTGGGCCATGGTGGATGTCTACTTCACACCCTGCTACAAGCAGTGGCAGTATTTCCATGGACTTGGGTTAGGAAAGGATTCTAAGTTTTAGATATCCAAACCCCTGCTCGGAAGTTAAATGTGTATCCTACAGGAAAGAAAGTGACTCAAAAGTTTCCAAGCATTTATTTTTCAAAACAACATTTCTGTTTCTAAATACTGCAGTCCTCTGCTGACTGTAAACAAACAACATACAACATACAACCTATGTTATTCCTCCACTGACTATAAACAAACAACATACAACCTATGCTATTCCCAGGAGAAGAATAATCATGATTACCAAGTAGTTTGGTGGTGTGGTTATTGACTAGAAAAATCAAACTAATGAGACCACACTGCCCACAATGTATGTTGTCAGGAATAACCACCACTAACCACTATTAATGGAGGCCTTCCTGCGAAGGACTGTCAGCCAAGAGAGGGTGCCTAATGTATCCTTTGGAGAACTGGCCCCACTGAGTCCTGGTGCTCCATGAAGGAATACTGAAGGAAAGTTGATCCGATCTCTGTGATCATTGAAAAGACCAAAATATCAGAGAAAAACATGGCAGAAGGGAACGTGCCCCTCCTGCCTCTTCACAGGCTTCTAAATCACCAAAATGTCCCCAGGTGAGGCTCTTGGCCCTGTGGGGGCCTTTGATGCCTCTCTGCCCCTTGCAGATTCCCCAGAAGTTCTCGTCTTAGGTCTCAGCTTGTACCTGCTGTGGGTGCTGTAGAAAAGGAGCCCCAAATCCAGTAGACGAAGTGATGCGTGCCTTCAGGCAGACCTCCATCATGCATCGTCTACAAGAATCAGCTCAAAAGTTAAGCCAAGCCCAGGAGTAAAGGTGTGAGTCTGTGATTCCCACACTCAGCCATTCGGAGAACTGAGGCGATAGATCACAGCATCAAGGCCAACCTGAGCTTCACAGAAAGTTCCAGGCCAGCATAGGACTGAGACTGGGTGTGGCCTAGAATATTCAAAGCCCTGGGTTTAATCCCCAGCATTTCAAAAGAACAGACTAGTAACAGTCTTCCATCGGACTGAAGGAACTAATCGGCAAAGATTCACAGCAAAGCCCCATAATTTCAGCAACACATGGAGAATGGTCCATCTAACTACGGGTGAACCCCTGTTCCCTATTATAGAACATGGTCAAGGGCAAGCTCTATCAACATCACCAGCCTTCTCCATCTGGTGGAGCTGACAGCAAAAGATAGTGAGCAAATTTTGCTTTAATTGCAGGGGACAATCCTGTAGAAACCCACAGGCAGAAACAAATTTGAGAAGGAAAATTGAAATGTCAGTTTTGGTGTTTTCCCCTCAAAAGTCAAAAACCAGTTAAGTTCTGGGATCCTTGGAGTCAGAGCAGAAAAGAAGAGCAGAAGAGCCATGGACTCGGGTGTGCTGGTGCAGCCCAGTGATCCCCGCACTTGAGAATCTGAGACAGGGAGCACACGGCCGTGCCAGCCTGGGCTACATGAGCCCCAGCAGCACAGCAACTTGCAGACTCAGAAGACAGGAAAACAGAAGAGACATCTGGGGGACTTACAGACCGAACTGTGATCCCCACGTTTCTCTCTTCCACTAGGGAATGCTTGGGGCAGAAAAAGAACCATCTTGAATGCTCCAAGCAGTATTGACAGGGTCCCTTTGCTTCTGAGACATGTGAATCTTAGGAACTACAGCTGGGGGCTATTTCTAATAAAAAAAAAATCTGACCACATTTGGGAAGTAATAAATGTCTAAAGTGGTGGTGGGGTGCTCAAAGGCAGGAGTGACTGTCAATCTGTAGGTCTGAGGGGCCAATGATGTGCCCCAGCCTTTCCTCATGCTCTGTTCCCTCTACCTTGGACACCTTCTTAGGGCTCACACAAAGGTGCTTTCCCTGAGGAAGCCTGTCTGTCTCTCTTGAGCCACTTTGCCCTTGACTCAAGACGTCAGTGAACTTACCTGAAACTCATGGACTGGGTGGCTGAAATGATAGAAATTTGTTGTTCATTTCTGGAGGCTGGGAGGTGGCCACATATGGCCACAGCCTCTTCCTAGTTCTTGACTGGCATCTCTATGTCCTTGTCTGGTTGTACTGGCTGGTTTTGCTACAACTTGATACAAGCTAGCGTCATCAGAGAGGAAGGAGTCTCAGTTGAGAAAATGCTGCCATGAGACCCAGCTGCAGGACATTTTCTTAATTAGTGATTGATGGATGAGGGCCCAGCCCATGGTGGGTGGGGCCATCTCTAGGCTGGTGCTCCTGGGTTCTATTAGAGAGCAGGCTGAGCAAGCCAGTAAGCAGTGGTCCTCAATGGCCTCTGCATCAGCTCCTGCCTCCAGTTTCAGCCCTGCTTGAGTTCCTATTCTGACTTCCTCCAATGATGGGCCATGATCTGGAAGTATAAGCCAAATAAACCCTTTCACCCCCTTGCTTTCTGTTCATGGTGTTTCATGACATCATAAGAAACCCTAGGACACTGGTGGACAGGACAAGCTACCTGCCTGCTGTCTCTGTATGAGGCCATGAATTCCATCCATGGAGGCTCCACACTTACAGCCGACTTCCCTCCGCAAAAGGGCCCTGTTGTTTATGGTTTGCTTGGATCTGAAGCATCCCCTCAAAGTTCATCTGCTGAAAGGTTAGTCCGCAGTGTAGCAGAGTCAGAGGACGGTTCTGAGCGATGAGTGGCTCCCCAGAGCTGGGGCATTGTGAATGAAAACCTAGCTCTGGTCACACCATTAGCTGCTGAGCCGTCTCTCCAGCTCCTCTGAGATTCTTCCCAAGTCACAGGATGGACGGGATTAGAGATGCCAACACGTGTGTTGGAGAAGTGGGGCCGAGAACATAATTGAAAAGGATGAAGCCCAACACCAAGCCCTTAGAGGAAGCTGCCAGGAATGCTTAAGATCCCCTTCCATAGAAATCTGTGCTGAGGGATCAAGGCCTGGAGTGTTATGAACCTGAAGACGGGAAACTGTTAAATTACGAACGTGGAGATTTGGGTGCCTAGAACCTTCCTTCCTACAATTACCCCAGAGCCTCCCCCTGTGGCACTTGAAAGTCATTCTGTAGTTTTTGGGCCAAAGACCCCAAAGCCCGAGAAGCAGCCCCACAGTGGACATGCTGAATGCTTTCTGACACACGCATACTGAGTGCTTTATACCATATGCTTCATCAACTCCAGCCCAGGATTCCCAAGTTCTCCCAGTGCAGAAGCCACCTGCAGATGGCTGTCTGGTAAAAAGACGACAGCCCGCAGCCAAGTTCACCGGATATTTTAATCACCCTCCTGGTGACCCTTTATCAGGTGAACGATTAGCAACTGGCTGTTGTTGGCTGCTGAGTCCCCCTCTGTTCTGAACCTGCACTGACTTCCTGATGTTGCTTTCTCGACACTTAAACAAGCTCTGACCACTTGCTTGTTCAGTGTTTTAAAAGTAATATATTCCTTTATCTTCTTTAAGTCACTCCAATTTGTTCGTGCCCTACAGTCACCTGGCATTGCCTTTAGATATCATTAAAGATCGTATCCACACAGAGAAGACCACCAAAGTGTGTTAGACTTTTCATCCCTAGGACAAACATGGAAGAGAAACAATTCCAAGAACAAATGGTTGTTTGGCTCGAGGCTTCAGATGTCTCAGCCCGGGACTGACTTCCTCCACTCCATAGACCTGCGATAAAGTGGATGGGCCAGCTGCAGGCGATCATGGCACACAGATGGGCCCGTGCTAGCGGGCTCCCTCCCCACTCCTTCCTCCATTGGAAGGGCCATCTCCTCTTGCTCTCTGGAATTTCTCTCACAGACATCCCAGAAGTGTGCATTGCCAATCTCCTAAAACTACTCAAGATTACCAGTCACACCTTCATCATGAGTGACACAATTCCATGAGGTGGGATCCTGGGTTGAATTTTTTTTTTAAAGCCAGCAAGCTAAGTACCAGCAGTTACTGCTGTTTGTTTCTTGACTGTAGATACAGTGTGACCAGCTGCCCGAGGCTCCTACCTTCCTGATGGACAGCACCCACTAACTGCAGATAGAGTGTGACCACTGCCTCCTCAAGCTATTACGAACATGACTTCCCTGCCTCCAGGGACGACTACCTCAAACTCTGAGCCAAAGTAAACCTCAGAGAGATGCTTGGTGAATAAAGCACTGGCTGCTCTTGCAGAGGACCCAGGTTCAGTTCCTGGCACCAAATGCTGGCTCACAATTGTCTGCAACTCTAGCTCTAGGAACCCAGCACCCTCTCCTGGTCTCTGCAAGTACCAGGTCCACACAAGGTACATAGGCATACCTATGTTCAGGTGAAACATTCATATACATAAAATAAATCCTCATCAAAACCCTTTATTTCTTAAGTTTTCAGGGGTGTTTATCATGGCAACAAGAAGATAAGGCTCAGCAGTTAAGGGCGATTGCTGTTCTTTCAGAGTGTCTGAGTTTAGGTCCCAGCATATAAAATCACAGCTGTGAGCCAATTGTAACACCAGCTCCAAGGGATCTGATGCCCTCTTCTAGTGTTCACACATTCACACACACACACACACAGAGAGAGAGAGAGAGAGAGAGAGAGAGAGAGACAGAGACAGAGACAGAGACAGAGACAGAGAGCATGAGTGAGCGAGAGAGACAGACAGAGAGGAGAGAGAGAGAGCATGAGCTAGCAAGAGAGAGAGAGAGAGAGAGAGAGAGAGAGAGAGAGAGAGAGATGCTTTAAAGGAAAATACATACAGGCAATAGTGTATGTTCATTATTTTTAGACTCAAGAAGAACAGTAAAAAACAAAACAGGAGAGGATTGCCGTGACATGAAGGAAGAGCTAAGCCTGAGTACCAATGTCTCATCACTGTGATGAAACACTTGGGTAACTTACAAGGAGGAATGTTTTATAGTGACTCATTGATTCTGAGGATTCAGTCCGAGGTCATATATCCCCATCTTTCTGTGCCTGTGTGAAGCAGAAGTGCCTCACTTTGTAGCAGTTAGGAGGCAAAGTAAGAGTCAGGGTAAGGAAAGCAACATCCCCTCCAGGGCCACCAGTGACCCAATGCCCTCCAAGGAGGCCACACCACTACCTCACCAAAGCACAACTAGCTATAAACGAAGCCTGAAGCACTGAACTTTGGGAGACACCCAAGACCTGCAGCACAGCAGCCACAAACTGACATAAAATGGTCAGTACTGTGACCCACTCTCAAGAACGTACAGTGCTCTGTGTACCCACATCGAGGACACAACCAACCCCGACTTCTGTGCAGTTAAACCTGCATGGTCACACTCCCACTAAGTAACCACTCCTTTCTCATCTAAATATGGTGGCTATTTGGAGAATATTTACACTGTATTAAATATGATAAGGAATGTGAAGATTGGGATGAATTTGGGGAGATGTGAGTAGTTGCTGTGCAGCATTTTGTATAACAAAATCTGAATATCATAGATTTGTTTTTCTCAGGGACATGGGAAAATTCCTTCATGAATACCAAGAAACTACGTGTGAAATTCTAACAGTAAAGGATTTGGGGAAGATCTAGGAGAAAAGAGATCTCCAAGAGATGAAAATAAAGTCGTGTTCAAGGTTTCGAAAGCAACATGAAATGCTCAGAGGCACAAGAGCAAAGAGAATCTGAGAAGCTCCCCAGTCAGGAATCACAGACTAGTAATCCTCCCAACAGGGTTACAGAGTTAGGCTGTCCCAACAGAAAATAGCAAAAGAATCAAGTTCCTCACAGGTTGTGGGTGGCCAGGAGGGATTCACTTGGTTTTGGTTTATTTTTATTTTGTTTGAGAATTTCATATAAGTACACAACATGGTTTGGTCAAACCTATCCCTACTCCCTCCCCTCTGAATGTTCTTGTATCCATCACCACTTCACGGAGGGATGCCATAAAATGGAGTCAATAGAAAGGTCAATGAAAAAAAATGTAATTTAAAAATGACAAAACACTTGGCAGAAACTTTGACCCCGGAATTTTATGCTAAGACTATGTGTGCTAACCTTGTATGGAGCTAAGCGATAAACAGACTGTGGAATAAGATATCCCTGTGTAGAAAGTCACTACGGTTTGGTGCCACTTACCTAGGGTACTCGAAACATGGCTGCTTGATCTACAACATTCAATTCAAAAACTACCACACAAAAATTAAACGTTGCTAGTCAGTCAGTTTTATCTATCTATCTATCTATCTATCTATCTATCTATCTATCTATCTATCTACCTATCTTCTATCTTGCTCTCAATTAAGAATACTTGAAGGCTGGAGAGACGGCTCAGCAGTTAAGAGCACTGACTGTTCTTCCAGAGGTCCTGAGTTCAATTCCCGGCAACGACAGTGGTGGTTCCCAACCACCTTGAATGAGATCTGGTGCCCTCTGCTGGCATGCAGGCAGAAGACTGTATACATAATAAATAAATAAAATCTTTAAAAAAAAAAGAGAGAGAGGCTTTAAAAAAAAAAGAATACTTGTTAAAAGAGGTAGAGGTGGGACTTGACTTCTGTAGTGTCTAGTCTTTGTTGTCACTTGATTGGACTTTACAGTTACCTGGGAAGCACATCTCTGGGTATGTTTCTGTTTGGGCATTTCTGGAGAGAATAAATGAGGAGGGGAGACCCTAAATATGGGCTGAATACTCATCCACACGTCTCTGCCTCCTTCCACTGACACACGTGGCCATCCACCTTGCACTCCTGCTGCCCTCCTTTCCCTGAAATAACAAACTGGATCCCCTGAAACCACGAGCCAAATAAAACCCTTCCTTAGTTGTTTTCCTTGTTTTGTTTTGTTTTTTATCACAGAAATGAGAAAAATAACCAACATAGAAAATGAGTACCAAGGAGTGGGGCTGTCATGATTGACCTGACAATGTAGTTCATGGGTGTTTGGAGCTCCAGGCCAGAGAAGCCCTAGAATACTCCCACAGCTGTTAGGACATGGGTAAAACCACAAGACCCCAAACTCCAGACTTAAAAGATATAAAACTTGGTGTTAGCCCTTCAGTTTTAGTCTTTTTGTCTAGTCTTTCCTTTCTGTGTCTCCATTCCTCTTTGTTTTAACTGGAATATTTATTTGATACTATTGTATGTTAGAAGGGTATAACTTTTCATTTGTGATGGCTCACAGTTAGCAGGTGGTCTGGAATCCTGGAAAAAATAAAGTAAATGTTGGGTTCTGGACATTGGAGCACTGTTGGGCTTTTTGGGAACTTTTGAAAGTGAGCTGAATGTATTTTGCCTTGGGAGAGTCCCATGAGCCAGGGTGGATTATGATGTTTACATGTGATTGTCTAGATGGCTGCAGAGACGAAGCAGCGCTTGCTGGTCTTGCTGAGGACCCTGTGCAGCCCCCAGCATCTACGTCAGGCCACTCACAATTCCTGTGGCTCCTGTTCCAGAGGATCCAGCACTCCCCCCTGGCCTTCGTGGGCACTGCACCATGTAGTATGCATACACACACACACACACACACACACACACACACACACACACACACGCATCTGCACACACACAAGCTGAGTTTAGCCAGGCATGATGGATCACACCTCTAAATCCCAGTACTCAGGAGACCAAGACAGGAGGATCTCCACAAGTTTTGAGGCCAGCCTGGGCTATGTAGTGAGTACCTGGCCAGCCCCCTATTGTACAAAGAGAGATTGCATCTCAAAAGAAGAAAAGGATATGTATAGTAGGTGCCCAGGGGTGGGGTTTGATGGTTGATATTGATCACCAACCTGGAGGTACTTTTAGGATTGTGCAGGAGACAACACAGACTCTTGAACGAGTCTATGAGGCCACTTCCAGAGAAGTTTAACTGGGGAGGAAAGACCCACCCTAAAAGTGGACTGAATAACTCAGGGAGAGGGAACTATGGTAGCACTAGCATTTGCCTCTGTCTCCTGACCAGCCGCTAACACAGTGACCTCACAACATCCAGCGTGGCTCCAACAGGATAGACGCCTCAGGGTGCTTTCCATGGGTATCTCGCTGTGGTGACAGAACATTTAGAGACAATAAACGGAAAGTGGGTATTCAGAGGCGTGAGAAGCAGCAGATGCATGTTTTCACTTTGTCACCGTAGGGAGCCAGCTGCCCCATCCAAAATTGAAAACTACAATTTTGAAAAGTGGAAGATATTCCAGCCTTTCCATCACCGTTCTTTGCATTCACTCCCAAGAAATATTTTAGGAATGATACCACGGATGGTGAAGAGATACAGTGTGAATCTCGGCAGATCCTGCAGTCTCATTTCTGCTCATTCTCCTCTGCTAAACTTCAGTAAAGCTGAGTTTAAAATATGTCTAAATACAGCTTTCAGTTTTATGAAAGCATTTTGTGGGTGGGGTAGGACAGTGGTGGAGTGCCGGCCTACAACATACAAGTCTGAACATAGGTTCAGACTCCAACACTGCAACAGTAACCCAATTAATGAGTTCATTAACTGAAATGCCTCTATTCATTTAAAATCATTTCCCTTTTTTCTCCATCAATATATCAATAAACATATGAAGAGACTAAAATTTAAACATTTGGAAATGGCATACGTTTAACACAGTGGGGATGAGTTCAGAAATTGGCAGCTGTCAAATGGCTAGGTCAAATTTAGCCCTAAATAAAGTTTTATTAGGACATATATTTCATATATTGCCTGTGCTGCTTTTACATTGTCTCTCTGGATTCCTCTCAGCAGCTGCCATACCTCCACAACAAGCTCCGTCCATTTTGTAACCAAAGGGCCCACCATTTTGTAAAGTTCCTCCATTTTGGTTAAACCTTGACAACTCCAGTGATAATGACAATTTGGTTTCTAGAAGTAAACTAACTTCTTTCTCTGGATTCTTGACTGCCTGGCACTGTGGACCCTCGTAAAGGCCATGAGGATAGGTGCCTGCTGTTTACCCAATACCTTTAGCTGACTGTGCACTGGTTGCTCCTAGCCATGGCCAATCTCAAGTCCAAAAAATAAAACAAATTAAAGAAATGGAAATTCAGATCTCCTTCCCTGCTCCTGCTTGGGCCCTGCACATAAGCAGACAGCAGGTCCTGATTTTACAGAGATACCCTCTGCAGGTTCCTCCCGAACATAAAGGCCTGAGCTGTCTTGGGCGGCTTACTGCCTGCACCCATCCTTCTCTCTGGCCTTCCACTTGTAACTGCAATCACAAGAATTCAGATGAGATACACAAAATATAGTACAGAAAGCAAGCGGGATTTACTTCAGAAAAAGTTGGGACAAGCTCAAGGGTGAGAGGCGACAGGGACCACAGGCACCTTCCCCAGTATCCCTTTCAGGAGGCTTTGTGCTGTTTCTAGTCTACTGTGAACAGCTTTTCCTGCCCACCTTTCCTGCCTGTATGATTGACATGTTTCAGGAGGGCAGTGATATGTGCTCACTCTTTATCAGAAACCATCCAAATTATAAGATTTAGATAATTACTGTAGCCTTCCATAACAGTCAGAATGCCTCATCTCTTTCTACGCAGGTCCTCTTCCTCCGTCTGTTGCCCGGGGTCCTGTGGCTCCAGGTCCTTAGCTTCACAGTCATTACTAACCAGCCAGGTGCAAACCCTACTGTGGTTGCAGCGTTTGTGTTGAGGAACAGAGGCTCTCCTGTTCCCATCCCCACAAACCAGGAAGCATGTGGGAAGAAGAAACAGGTTTTTGTTTTTTTTTTTTTCATGTCTGAGTCTGAGGGAAAAAATATATTGTCCATCTCAAAGAGATGTCTCCTTTCCCAAACAAAAAAAGGAGTCTCGGGGTTTTGCAGGATGAGGGGTAGGAGGTCTGGACAACTCCACAGTCACTGCCTGGGCTTGACTTGGCCTTCTTGGTCTTGGTTCTTGGTCTTCATGTGCATCTCTTAGACTGGTGGAGGGCAAGGCCTTTTGTATTATTTTCTTTGAAGGTCACCTTCAAACCTGGACTCCTGATTATTCAACACATTAATTTTGCATGTGGGGACAGGAAAGGTGACAGCCTGGTGTCTCTGGTAGCTGAAGGGAGGCACACAAGTCCCTCTCCTTAGATGTTAAAAAGTCTCCCATGGACTAGTACAGAAAAACACAACCAATGAAAATGCATAGTTGTGGACTCCATTCCCAGTGGACACAAAACAACTCCAGCACCTAAGGCTCAGGGAGCCTTGTGGCAGAGGAGCTGGAAATCTCATAACAGCCAGAGGAGCAGAGAGTTTGCTGTGAGACTGTCTCTCCTGGGAATGTCAGAAGCCACGCCCATGAAATCTCAGCAACATGGTTGTCCAAATGTGAGCTGAACAAGGAAGACACTAGTGAACATGCCAAACTGGACAGAGAAAAGCACTCCCATGAGTCTTCAACCCTGCACAAAGAGCTGTAGGCAAATAAGGAATGCTGAGACTGGCAGAAAGAGTCTCCCCAGGGAAAAGAACACCGATTGGGTATCCAAATCCAAATAGTCAGCCCTGAAAATGAACATCAGAGGAACTGTGAGAGCCAAAGCTACGTTTAACTTTTAATTACTATGCTCAAGAGATCCATGAAACAAAATAGCCTCAATCTGTAAGCCCCTTGCCCAAGGACAGGCAGTTCCTAAAATGCTGGGAGCTGTTGTTTACAAGCCACATGTGTTCATTCCTCTAAACAAGATGTTTGACCCACCTGCACTGGATATGCTTGATCACATGTAGGCGGAAAGTCCACAGGAAGGAAATACCTCAGGATGTATGCTTGCCCCTGATTGGATATAGGTTGGAGGTACATTAGGGTGTGTGTTTGCCCCTGATTGGGCCTGATGGGAAATACTTAAGCCTCTGCAAAACTTGAATCAGGGCCAATTTTTCTGGGGAACCAGAGATGGACATGGCCAGAGCCCATCTATCTGGTCAGTATTTAATTAAAGCTTGCTTCAAATTTGGCTTTAAATTTTGGTAGTGGTCTTATTCTTGACTGGTGAGATTAATATATTATTGAGACTGAGCAGGTTATTTTTAGGAACACATATGTATGCACATATATGTATACAGCAGCAATTAATGAAAAAGGCGGGCATGCATTTGAAAGAGAGCAAGGAAAAGTACATGGGAGGGCTTGGAAGGGAAGGGGGAATGATATAAATAAAAGAAATAACAAACTCAAATGTCCCCACTGCCCACCAGGGCCCTTGCCCATTCTCTTAGCATGGGATCAGTGTTGCATTCAGTTATGGCAACAGTCTGAAGAAGCGAAACCATTGGCTGTCTGTACATCTAGACCACACGTTTACTGACCCTGCATGCAGGGGTGAGACTCATTTGGTTTGAATGTTTTTGTTGTTGTTTTGGGTTTTGTTGTTGTTGTTGTTATTGTTCCCTAACATCGTTAGGAAGTTCTGTCACATTCAGGAAGGCAGAAAACCCACTTCTGAATTTTAAAATGACCAGCCCTACCACACTTGTATTTCCTTGTCCTGGTTTGCCGAGGTTGGGAAGAGAAGCCACGTGACTCCCAGCTCACCTTGAGCTCCATTCCCTCAGGAACAGTGGCTGACATCTGAAAAGCTGGTTTTTGTGTGGGAAGACACAATGCAATGAGAGCTCTTAGCAGTGTTAGAGAAGCCATGCTCAGAAAAGAGAAGAAAAGGGGAAGGTATGCTTTCCAAGGGGATTCAGAAACATCCACAGGCCTAGGAAGCTGTCTGGCGGCAGCTGCTCTGTAAACAGCCACACCTGAGGAGGAGGGGCAGGGAAGGAGGAGTATGGTGTCTCATTTAAGGGATAATTATTCCTCCCATCTCTTTGGCAAGGCTTAACACGAATCCTTCTACCTGATTGATCCTCCCAAGTAGGGAAGCTCAAAATGTTAAGTGCCCACCCAGGCCAGAGAAACAGTTTCCCCAAAGGGGCCTCCACGGAGCCCCCAGTTAAGGCTGCTGTAACAAAAGCTCAACAAGTTTCTTCCACAATGGGCAGATTTGAGAATAAGTTTTAACACCTGCATGTCAGTTGAGTTTTCTGTCCCAGTGACAAAGAAACCATCTTAAAGGAGGGTGTGTTTACTGTGGCTCAGGGTTCCAGAGCTCTCGGTTGAAGATCAGCTGGACCAAGTATTTGTGCCTGGGGAAAGACAGATGATATCCTGTAGTAGAAGCTACCTACCTCATGGTGGCTAGGAGAGGTGTGGGGGGAGAAGAGAGGTGAGGAGAGGAACCCAGACGAGATACAGCCTCCAAGTACACACCTCCAAAGTCCTGCTTCCTCCCCCTTGGCCCGCCTCAGAGAGTTTCCAACATATCACAATAATACCATCAAGTTATAAATCCATAAAGAGATAAATCCATGAAGCTAGTCAGAGACTTCATGATGCAACCATCTCTCAATGACTGGATCCACCAGCTGGGGACCAGGCCTCTAATATGTAGAGAGACATTTCGTAGTCAAATCATGGCAAGGTAAACATGAAAACAACTCAAAGCACAAGTTAAAGTTGTGTGAGAAAATTGCTTATAATTTATACCATGAATCAAAAAATCTGAAAGATATTTCTCCTGAAGGTTTTCAAGATTTACTGTAAAGCTAGAGTTCTTTTGCCTTCTTCAGCCATTTAGATGGTCAGTGAAATCTAGAATATTCCCTGAGTGCCAGGGGAGGCAGTTCAAGAGACACCACAGTCTGGAAGTTTCCTTCAGGCCCCCGGCATGTCTTCAGTGTCATATCTACTGATGAAGGTCTAAAGGATCAGATGAGACCAGCATCTATGGGGCCCAGGAAGGGAACAGTGGTTTTAGACCCTGCTGTAGAGATGTTGGAATTCTGATCCTGCCAAATAGAAGCCCTAAAAAGACCCATCAAGAGAGGAGGACTAAGTCCTACGAGTGAGGACGTGAGCACTGTCAGGACCAAAGCAAAGGCCACAGGTCCACCTTAGGGCCCAAGCCCTCACATTCAAAAGGGTCAAGATGACGGTGGCATGTTACATCAGAATAAACGGCCACCGTGTGGAGAAGAAGACAAACTCGGCTTCTCTAGAATGTGTCACTTCTGCAAAGAGCCCTGTCTTAATATCATCACACTAGATCAGGTGCCAGGTTCCAGTAAGTGGGTTTTGAGGATTACATATATTCATGGCATGGCAATATGTCATAAAGAACTCTAGATACATGGGGAATAAAGCTAAACACAGAGACTTTCTTTATGATTTGAAATGTCAAGCTCTTTCCATTGGTTCTTTTTGTTTGTTTGTTTGTTTTGTTTTTTCTCTGTTGGGGTATTTCAGCTCGTTTTGGCTGATTAATGGAACATGGTATTTCTGGGCTTCAACAATGGGTTTGGGTCTCTGATAAAGAATCACAAGCTGATTGTTTTTGAGTTGTTCTTATTGTCCCAACTCATCTTCCTCGACTAGTAACAGTGCGCAGCTGTAGGAAGACTGGGTTCCTTAGCTCGAGGTGCTTGGGAGCTTAATTGGGGGTCACTGTTCAGAAAAAATGTCTCTTCTTCCCTTTCTTCCCCCTTCTCCCCTCCCCTCCCTTCTTTCCCTTTCTTTTCTCAGAAGAGATTTTGTTGGGTTAGGGTAGGTACTGGGGATAAATTCAGAGTGTATCATATGCCTCCCCTGGCAAGCCAAACCCGCCACAGCCTTTGCAGCCCCTGTCTTCTCTCTGTCCCCCTTCCCCCACCAGCAAGACTGCCACTCAGCCACAGCTCCTCTTTCCTGAAGATGGGAATGCTTAAAAGAAAAAGGAGTATGCCGGGAGTTGGTGGCGCACACCTTTAATCCCAGCACTCGGGAGGCAGAGGCAGGCAGATCTCTGTGAGTTCGAGGCCAGCCTGGTGCCAGGATAGACTCCAAAACTACACAGAGAAACCCTGTCTTGAAAAAACAAAAAAAAAAAAAAAGAAAGAAAGAAAAGAAAGAAAGGATTATGAACATGGCCTTAGCCCTGTGCACACACACCCCTCTCTCAAGAATGCCAAGTCTTTTGCTTGATCTTGTAGCTGCTAGTGACAGAAAGTTTAACTTGCTACTCTGTCTTGGTCAGAAATAAGAATCACATGTTTTAATACTTCAGTAATTTTCATTATTGTAATAATAGCATAAAATTCTAAGCAAATGTTACCAAAAACCAATTTGGAATAAGCCCTGACCTCGGAATGCAATGCCCGAGTCACTCCACCGGCTCTTGCTGCCCAGCTGTCACACGAGCTCCCTGGACCTCCCTTGGATAAACAAGCCGAGCACGTGACTGACTGCTGGTGCCCCGTCCAGCTCCAGGGTATTAGGACACTTCCATTCCCATTAGCTAATTGAATTAATGGGATGGACTACTTCAAGAATCCAATCAGCAGCTCCTTGGGAAAGGCAAGTTATTTCTGAAGCTCTCAGTTCATAAAAATCTCATTGACCCCCCTCCTGCAATCTTTCCACAGTCCCCTCTGAGGGCTGAATTGTGTCGGCAGAGGTCCAGGATAAGAAGGGACTAAGGCTGGAGCCAGGCAGATGGGCTGTGTGTGACAGACCTCATAACCAACGGGTGCAGTTTCTAAGCTCAGGGACATAGAGGTCTGGTCATCTTAGAGCCCCTTTCTCATCTGTGAAGTGGCCACAATGCTGCTGCCCTGACAGACTGCTCAGGAGACCAGCTAAGGTAATATATATGTTTGAGGTGATGCAAGGATGCTGTCCCCATAGCCCACTGATGTCTAAGGCTGCTCCTAAGTCTGCTTATGACAAGTAACGACGCGTACATTAAGGGTTAAATGTCTTCCTCACCTCGCTGTGCTGTCTCTGCCGTCCCTACTACTAACATCCATTCTACGTGCACAGGAGCAGCTCCTGGTCAGCTGCACCCCAAAAGGAACACCTGCCTGTCCCCTTCCTCAGGAAGTAATCAGATTTTCACTTCAGAACAAAACAGAATCACCCAGGAATAATGGTCACAGTGCTACCTCAACAAGACGGTAGGGGCCAGCGAATTGGCTTATCGAGTAAAGGTGCTTGCCTCACAAGCCGGCTGACCTGAGTTCGAGCCCCAGAAACAACATAATAGTAACGACAGCCTACTCTACAAAACTGTCCTCTGACCTCCACATGTGTGTCATGGCATGTGTGTGTCCCGTGTAATATCACCCTCCACACACACACACACACACACACACACACACACACACACACACACACACACACACACGAAAAGAGAGGGGGAAAGGGAGGGATGGAGGGAGGGGAGAAAGACCCCAAAGTGCTCACAGACTCAAGAACAAGAGTCCCAGTGGGGATTCCAGAGTCACTGCTGGGGGTCAGTCCAGAGAACATCGGAGAAGTACTCCATAGAAGCACCCAGGACCCTCTACACCGAGTAAGGACAGAAGGAAGCAAACGCCTTCCTTTGACAGGCCCCGGCTGTACAGACTACTAGCCCATGGCCTGGTTGAAATCACAGTGTAAAAAGAAGACAATCTGTGTTCAGCAGTGCCCTCCAGTGGCCACCAGTGCAACTGCAGAGCTGCCAACAATATTTAAGATTATTTTTTTTTCTTAACTGAACGTGAAAGCGTGGACTAATTCCAAAGAGAATGCTAAATTGGGGAGAGGGGGTATGTAGGTTGTTTTTAAGTTTTTAGAAACTTCCCTTTAACTTTAAAATGTTTCAAAAAGTTCACGGATGATCTTTAAGGGAGGGACCAACCCTAAGAAAACACTAGGGCTGTCTACCAGTACTCTGCGAGAGGACTCCTGTGTTCCAGGTCAGTGAAGACATGTTACATACATGAATGCCAGCTGCCAGGCTCAGCACATGGGTGACCAGTTAATTTTCACTGTGAATAAATGTGCGCTGAATTCAATAAGGACCAAGGTCTCCGTGACAAGAGGTCTTGACCTCTCAGCCACCATGATGTCCACCAAAACCTAAACCATGGAGGATGGGAGATTCTCCACTACTGTGAAGCCAGCATCGGGAGTGATGCCTAGCACATACCATTTAAATGAACTGAGGGAGGTGGAAATGCGTTCAATGTGTCACACAGCTGTACCCCAATATACAGTCGTGCACTAAGACCCCAAGTACACAACAGTTTCAGAAAATTATATCTGATAGAGATGCAGTCCTAAAGCACCATGTTTTCTTTCTTTTAAAAAAAAACAATTTGATTATTTTTATTTCATGTACATTCCTGTTTTGCCTGGGTGTATGTTTGTGTGAAGGTGTCAGATCCCCTAAAACAGGAGTTATATGCAGTTATGAGCTGCCTGCCATGTGAGAACTGAGAATTGAACTCTGGTCCTCTGTAAGAGTAGTCAGTGCTCTTATCCACCGAGCCATCTTTCCAACCTGGCCCTGCATTTTCTAATGTGTGGTGGCTGACTGAAAATGGCCCCCATAGGCTCACAGAGTAGCACATTTAGGAGGTGTTGGAGTAGGCGTGGCTTTGTTGCAGGAAGTGCATCACTGGGGGTGGGCTTTGAGGTCTCAGATGCTCAAGCCAGGCCCCATGTCTCACCCTCTTCCTGCTGCCTGCTGACCCGGATGTAGAACTCTCAGCTACCTCTCCAGCACCATGTCTGCCTGTGAGCTGCCATACTTCTTGCCATCATTGCAATGGGCTAAACCTCTGAACTGTAAGCCAGCCCCAACTAAATGTTTTCCTCTATAAGAGTTGCTGTGTAGCCAGGCGTTGGTGGCGCACACCTTTAATCCCAGCACTGGGGAGGCAGAGGCAGGTGGATCGCTGTGAGTTTGAGGCCAGCCTGGTCTCCAGAGCGAGTGCCAGGATAGGCTCCAAAGCTACACAGAGAAACCCTGTCTCGAAAAACCAAAAAAAAAAAAAAAAAAAAAAAAAAAAAAAAAAAAAAAAAAAAAAACTGTTGCTGTGGTCATGTGTCTCTTCACAGCAATAGAAACCCTAAGACATGGTGTAAAGCACTTTGTACTTCCTTCTAGAAGGAGTCTACATGCACACTGCTAATGGTTGGCTTGCTCCAATAATACCTTCAATCTAAACGTCATCCAAATGGTAGGCTCAGTGTTTGTGTGCCCTGCCCTGCTACAGAGAGAAACACTGGGGAAAAGACCCCAACCCTGTAGATCTCGGAGACAAGATAGACTACAAGGCAGTGAACGCCTATAATCCCAGCACTTAGGATACTTAGGAGGCAGAGGCAGGTGGGTCTTCATGAGTTCTAGGCCTTCCTGGTCTGCATAGCAAGTTCCAGGCCAACCAGGCCTACATAGTGAGACCCTGTCTCAAAATGAATTAGTAAAGAAATCACCTGACCAGAAGGGGAAAGCTAAACTTTAAATTGACTGGCTGCCTTTGCTTCCCCTCGTGTGTAATCCGGGACGTGAATCCGCTGTCTTCACAGGTGCCTGCCTCTCTAAATAAACACAGCTTGGAGACTCAGTCCTGACTCTCTCTCTCTCTCTCTCTCTCTGTGTGTGTGTGTGTGTGTGTGTGTGTGTGTGTGTGTGTGTGTGTGTGGAGCAGAATGGGCCGTCACTGGCATCACTAGCGGCCTCACTGCCTGGATCTGTTCAAACGACAGTGAGGTCACCTCAGAACACACTGCAGAAGTGTTCCTGCCACTGAGCAACACACACTGCATTTCCCAACAGCTTGGGGAAAGACTGCAGAGGCCTCCTTACCAAATTTCCAGATAACAGCAAGCTGGGCGACATAGTCAGTGTGCCGTATGGGTTAATGTGTCATGGCGCCAAACAGAAAGAGCTCAAACTAGACAACAGGATGGAAGCAGATGGAAAATAATTTCTGTCAGTTCCCACCTATAGGCCTGGAAAGTTATAGCTTGGTATCAAGGCCTAGGCAGCGTTTGACATGGAACGGTGGAAACCATGTCTAGAATAGGGGATGTGGTGGCTGGTGTTCTGGGGTGTTCCCAGAATGTCATTTGGACAGTGAGGGCTGGGGAGTTGGCTCAGTGGCTGAGAGCATGGGCTGCTCTTGCAGAGGACCCAAGTTTAGTTCCCAGCATCCAAGTGGCAACTGGCAGCCTTCTGTGACTTCGGAATGGGACCTCATGCCCTCTTCTGGCTTCTATGGGTACTGCATGAATGTGATACACAGATACACATGCAGGCAAAAAACACTCATACACATAAAACAAAAATAAATCTTTTTTAAAAAAATAGCGTATGAAGTACGACTCATTTTATATTTATTTGTTATGAATGTGTGCATGTATGCCACCACATATATGTGGAGGCCAGAGGACAACCTTCATGGGTCAGTGCTCTTATTCCACCATGGGAGCCTCAGGAACGGAACTCAGGGTGCCATCAGGGTTGGCCGAAATCTCGCCAGCCCAATAATTCACTTTCTAATGCTCTGTGAAATTGTGTGCCATGTCACCAAGTAGAGCTGGCATGAGCACATTTAGTGAGAAAACAGGACTGATCAGAAGTATGTCCCCATCTGCTGGAGCGTTTTCCAGGAGGTTCCTGGTACCTCTTGACATCTGTGTGCATGGATACCCAGCAGCCACAACATGGACAGAAAGTGAGCAGGCCACAGAGGATCACTGGATGTGTGTCCACAAGAGCTCTATTCTGGTTTTCGTTGCTGGAGGATCCTGGCTTTACTCCCAAGAGCTAATGAACAACTGGTCTCAACCACAGCAGAGTTTGAGGAAATAGTATTTTTAACAACCCTTGTCTTGTCCATTGCTGGGGACAGTATAACTAAGTGACTTCCAGGCCCCTTCAACTCAAGACTTCGGAGGATTTCTATTCAGCTGTCTCTAGGGCTTGGTATTTGTTTGGTTTTAGAAGGAGGAAGAAGAGGAGGAGAAGAAGAAGGAAAGAAAATGGATGGATGGATGAATGAATGAATGAATAAATAAAAAAATAAATGGGAAAAAAAGGAAGGAAAAAAGAAAGGAAGAAAGGAAGGAAGGAAGAAAGAGAGAGAGAAAGAAAGAAAGAAAGAAAGAAAGGAAGGAAGAAAGAAAGAAAGAAAGAAAGAAAGAAAGAAAGAAAGAAAGAAAGAACAAACCCTGCCTTGTGCTGTGTTTAAATGCCAAGTCCCATTGGGGCATTTCTGCAGTTGTGTGCACTGGGAGATATCAGGGAAATGACATCAAAAGTCTAGACTTGGAGAACAACATAAAAAGACCGTCCTTGAGACGAGCCTGGAGAAACGAAGACACCAGTCATAATTGGGTGGTGACGAGCCTCTATTCCCAGTTTCCAGCTCTACTGTGTACCACAATGGAGTCTGAGGAAATCACACACAGCCGTGTTATCCTGGTACTGAGGGAACAGGAACTGAGTGGTCTCCAGGTCCCTGAAAGGTAGAGTGACCTTCGTCTAAAATACTTGGGACTAGAGTGCTTTAGATTCAGACCCCCTCCCCCTCAGTTCAGAATATTGGCATACACATCATGAGTATCATGGGAGTTTTGCTCAAGAGTGAACACAAAATTCAGATTTCATGTATACATACACAGATCACCTAACGTAACTGTATACACTTCCTTTTTCTTCTCACTGTGTATCCCTGGCTTGTCTGGAATCCACAGAGATCCTCCTGCCTCTACCTCCAGAGTGCTGGGATTAAAGGTGTGCACCACCACTCCTGGGTAGGTGGTTGGTCTTGTTTCCGACTAGAGAACCACACAATGTTGCCATCATCAGCAGAGTCCACACTGAGAACCACGCAGCCGAGTTACAATAAATAAGTAAAATCTCTTAACATTTTAAGTAAGCTTATTTCGTGGCTGTGCTCATAAATGTCCTTTGTGATAAACCTTCAACTGACCAGGGCCTCACGCAGGGGGCTTCGAACACCCCTCCAGCTCTCACCGGTGCAAGTCACTTGCCTGGGCTCTGGAGTCTCGCGCCCTTCCCGGCTCCCTTGCCTGATGGATACAGTTTTGTTCTTTACCTCCGGCCCTTCTCATAATGCCCGGTCCCCATGCTGCCCGGCTTCTCCCTGACTCCTGACTCTGCAATTGGGAAACAAGACAAGCAGGAGCCAGGGGGTATCTGTTACAGCCTTTGCTTTCCCCTCAGGGTCCTATTTTGCATCTTTGCCTACCATAAATTGGACCTTGAGGGATTGTCCAAAAAGTCCCAGAAGGCATTGTTGTAGTAGGGCTGGGTTACCGTTCACCAAACAAAGTGAAACACTGCCACCAAGTGGCCTTTTCAAGTCATCACAGGCTGGGCTCCTGTTCCCAGGCACCTGCCTCTTAGATGAGATAAAACTTGAAACATCCTGGGGCTTTGGTGGTGCACACTTTAATTCCAGCACTTGGGAAGCAAAGGCAGATGGATCCCAGTGAGTTCGAGGCCAGCCTGCTCTACAGAGCGAGTGCCAGGACAGGATCCAAAACTACACAGAGAAACCCTGTCTTAAAAAAACAAAAGGGGACCAGGCATTGCTGGTTCACACCTTTAATCCCAGCACGCAGAGGCAGGCAGATCTCTGTGAGTTCAAGACCAGCCTGGTCTACAGAGTGAGTGAGCTCCAGGACAGGCTCCAAAGCCACAGAGAAACCCTGTCTCGAACACCCCCCCCCCAAAAAAACTTGAAAGATCAGTTGGACCAACACAGCCCTTCCCTTCTTTTCTCCTAAAAAAATAAATAAATTGATTTACATTCATAGAAATTTATTCACAGGATAAATTTGGGGGAATGTCTCATATCTCAGTCAGTTAAGTGCTTGCCTTGCAAATATGAAGCCCTCCTTCCATTCCTAAACCCGTCATTGGTTTTGTGTTGTGCTTTTGTTTTATTTTGAAAACAAAACAGATATGATGGTGTAAACCCTATCACTGGGGAGGGAGAGACAAGCAGCTTTCTCGGGCTCAGTAGCCAGTCAGCCTGGCATGTTTGGCACCAGGACAGTGAGAGACTCTGTGGTGGGTGGCTCCTGGGGAATGACACCCACAGTTATCCTCTGACCTCCACACACAAGTACAGGTCATGTTCCCCTCCACATGCAAGGGAGAACAGGAAGGGGAGAGTGATAAGGGGGGGACATGGGAGGGGGGAAAGAAAGAAGAAGAGAGAGAGGAAGGGAGAGGGAGAGGAAGAGAGAGGGAGAGAGAGGAAGAGGAAGAGAGAGGGAGAGAGAGGAAGAGAGAGGAAGAGGAAGAGAGAGGGAGAGAGAGGAAGAGGAAGAGAGAGGGAGAGAGAGGGAGAGGGAGAGGAAGAGAGAGGGAAAGGAAGAGAGAGAGAGAGGAAGAGAGAGGGGGGAAGAGAGATGGAGAGGAAGAGAGAGAGGGAGAGAGAGAGAGTGGTTCAGGTTCTGTGAACAGAGGCAAATCTGAAGAGATGAGAGAGGAAGGGGCGGCCTGAGATGGTGAGGAAATTTATTCTTAACCAGCGGCAACACACGGCAAAGGAAGCCCCGCACTTTGCCTGGGCAGCACAGCAGAGTTAACCCTGTTGTTGAGAGCACAGGTGAGCCAACTCTGAGAATGAGTGCAGGAGACCTAGCCCCTCCCTTGGTCTGCCTCATGGCACCATGGGCTGGGAAGAGATGCCCTCCCTCCACACCCACCCCCAACTCCATCCCCACCCCACCCCTGCCCATCAACATCTAAGGCAGGTGGCAGCGTTGACCCTGAGGTAACAAGAGTGGGAGAACTGTCCCTGCCCACACACACACACACACACACACACACACACACACACACACACACACACACAACCTGCAACACGAGGGAGAGCAGGTAATGCACTTCCCAGGGCAGCGAATTAGAGCCAACCCTGTTAGCTCAAGTGTAGGTGAGCCAGCCCCAAAGTAGTTGTGAGCATGGCAGAAATGTCCCCATTTCTCATCTGCTCATCCGTCTTGTGGCAGTGTGGGCAGGGGGGAGTTGCCCTCCCCCCCCCCGCCCTCGCTGGTCATAAGAGTAGGAGAGCTAACCCTTTAGTGCAGGTGTGGGTGAGCCAGCCCTGAGGTTGTCAGCATGGGAGAGCTGTCCCCATTTCTCATCTGATGGATCAACACTATAGCTGCCCAGCCCCAGACTCAAGGATATGACTTGGCCACCCCAACATCCACCCCATCTGTGATCTGATGGGGCTGTGAAGGGTCCTGATCTCCACAGGATCTCCACCCAAACACAGAGCAGCAAAAACATATCCAAGAGGAGCCCAAGTGAGGGCCCAGCATTAATAGGGCAGTAGAAACCAGAGGCCTTGAACGAGACCAATGACCTTTGCGATGAACACTGGCAGGCAAACATATATGGACAAAGGAGTTCATGGCATGGCTCACCGTGTCACACTGCAGCTCCCATGATGAGACTGTTAAGTTCCCCCTTTTGTCCCTCTTAAAGTTTGTTTTATTTGGGGGTGAGCAGGGGCAGAGGGCAGATGGGAAGGGACAGGGAAATGAATGGGAGCAGGAGACATGAGGTAAAAGACACATAGAATTAATTAATCAATTAGTTTTTGTTTTTTGTTTTTTGTTTTTTGTTTTTTGTTTTAAATCTGTTTGCCTCAGGCAGCCATCAAAGGGAAACCAGGACAGCGTGGCACACTTCAGCTAACAACATGAATGCAGCTGTGGATTTGCTGTTAGTCAATAAATCCTGATGTCATGGAAAGACACAAATATGTCTGTCTCTGACACAGAGTGAGCACATCACCCACCCAGTCAGAAATCAGGCAGACACACACTAAGAAAACCTTCCAGTGGGCAGGAGGTCCCAGGGAGATCTTATCCTTGTAATTTAGCCCAAGTACAAAGTGCTGTGGATCAGGACTGGACTGCCGTAGCAACGTAAACGCTGACAGACTCGAGATCAGCATCGCATTTGAAACTTCTTTCTGACCTTACTGACGGCATGTGTTCTGCTGTGGTTATTTTACCAGTTCATATAAGGTGTGACATCACACAGCTATGTCAGCAAGCTCTCTCACCGCTTCACACTGCTTCACAAAGCAAGCATCGATCGGGTTTTTCCTTAATTGGTAGTAGAGGAATCTAATCAGACACACTGCAGGTTTTAGCGCTTTTGTTAAATGTGGACCCGGTTGAGTTCCTTCAAGGAGTTATGCTTTGTTTTCAATGATATCAACATAGATGTTTTCAGAGTTTGGCTTTAATGAGTCAAACAAATAACTATGCGTATGAAAATGGAAAGACCACAGTAAGTGCTGGGAAGGATCGAGGGTCGGGAAATGTTGGGGCTAGGCAAGTGACAAAGCTCTGACGTGAGCCCTTTACGAATACATGCGTACTGACACATTATGTGTGTGCGTATAAAATAGGGAAACAAATTGCCAGGCTGCTGTGGCGCACGCCTTTAATCCCAGCACTTGGGAGGCAGAGGCAGGTGGATCTCTGTGAGTTCGAGACCAGCCTGGTCTACAAGAGCTAGTTCCAGGACAGCCTCCAAAGCCACAGAGAAACTCTGTCTCGAAAAACAAAAACAAAACAACAACAAGAGAGATGGGGAAACAGAGGCCCAGAAAGACAGAATTACTGGCCATTCATTTCTCCATTTGGTCTCTGAAACATTGGCTGAGAGCCCAGAATCTGAGTTCCTGCTCTCACTCAGCGCCTTCCAACCTTTGAAACTCACAGCATCCTCCAGACCTCACTGGGTTTCAGTTTCCTCACCAGAAAAAAATGATGAGACTGGACAGAGGATATCTGTGATGCACCCATTTCCCAACAGCCCCTGCCACGTGCTCAACACTCCATGTTAACTATGAATCAGACCCACTGTAAAATACATCCTCCCAGCGCAGCCCTCCTTACCCATCACATCTACAGCTCTTGTCCAAAGGGCTCCAGATGTTAAGCCATTTCCTCCCCAGCTGGCCTGACCCTGGGCTACCTTTCTACTGCAAGCCTGAGTGGCAGTGAGGGCAAAACCCCTGTGACCTGCTAAAGCATCCTCCCCCAGCCAGCTGCAACTGGGATGTGTACAAAGGCACTTCTAAGCCCTGAGCCAGGTAGAAAGAACAGTCCATCCCGAGGATTACAGCTGCCTCCATCAGAAAAGCTAGAAAAGCCACACTGCGCCCCTTTGTGCAAAGCCCACAGCTAAACCCAACAATGCCAGTTGCCCTCATCAGTGCTCAGAGGACTGGGGGAAGCTGAGCCCGCCTAAGCAAGTCTAGCCGGGAACTGGTAAACCCTACCAGGTAAAAGAGTGTCCTGCTGGCTCCCTGCCCTGGCCAGGTCACTCACCACCCCTGGTACAAGAGGTGTCCTATTAGTTCTCTCAGCATTTGAAAGGACTCCTCTATCCAGGCTTCTAACCTCCAGCTCTCAGTTTCACCCCCTCACTGGACCTCAACCTTTCTCCCAGTTTCCGAGCCTTGTTCTACTTTGCTCCCTGCTTCCTCTGTTAAAGAAAACTTTGTTCAAGGGAGATCAGGATGAGGGACATGGGAGGGCCAGGGAGATGGCCCTGTGGGTAAAAGCAAGCGTTTGCCAGGAAAACTTGACACCCTGAGTCCAGATCCCCTGAACTGATGGGAAAGGCTGGATATGGGAGTGAGATCTGGAACCCCAGGTACAGGAGTGAGATCTGGAAGCCTGCCTCTCTTGTGGCACAAGAGAAGCAAAGATGGTAGAGCCCAGAAGGTCACCAGCCAGCTTGCCTGGAGCACAGACAGAAACAGCAGAGACTCTGCCTCAAACAAGGCAAAAGGCAAGAACCAAACTCTCAAAGGTTGTCCTCTGGCCTCCACAAGTACACCATGACACACACATGGCCATACACACACACACACACACACACACAACACACACACACACACACACACACACACACACACACACACACACACACACACACACACCACACACACACACACACACACACACACACACACACACACACACACACACACACACGACCCCTGAGAACTGACCTGAATGTGCCCCTTCCCTGAGGACTAACTTTCACGGTACCAGAGAGCTACCAAAGAGGAAAGGCAACCAACAGTCTTGCCCATCTATGGTGCCTATCCACACAGTGACCAGCACGGCAGGATAACCTAAGGCTGCAGTAGAGGCAGGTGAACCGTGGTGGAAAGCAATGTTCTCTAGTTGGACTAAGGACCCACTCAACAAGAGGGATCCCATGCCTGGTACTGGAAACCCAGCCAACTAATCAGTGCTAATGAAATCGTGATCATTGGAGGAGACTCTATAAGCACTAATTTACTAAACCAGGACAATTCCTAGCAACAGTTGTTCTTATACCCACTGATCAATTTAGTGGTCACTCTCATCAAGAAAACTTTGCAACAGACAGATACCACTACAGAAAACCACAACCAATCAAAATGCAGAGTTGCGGAGCCCAGTCCCAATGGATACATCTGCAATACATTGTAGCACCTAAGACTAGAACTTTGTGGAAGAGGAAGAGGAAAGATTACTGTAAGAGCCAGAGGGGATCAGGGAGTTTGCTGTAAGATTATGTCTCCCGGTAACGTCAACAGCTACACCTGTAAAGCTCACCACCATGACAGATCTGAGCCGAACGAGGAGGGCACCAGTGGACATGCCCAGCGGTTTTCACCCCTGCGGGATTAGAATTTAACCTGAATCCGTAAAGCTGACTCACTGGTGACCTGATAGAAAAGCAGCCCCAATTCCGCCATGGCTCTGAGGGAGAATAGAAAGACGGGGAGGCTGGGGGGGGGGGCGGTGTGAGAGGTGAACGAAGCACAGATGTCACAGGAAAGCCGGAATCCCAGCACATGCTCAGCTGTTTATGGCCCTCCTCCCTTCCCAGTTGTAAACCTACAGTTTTCTAGGAATCTCCGCCATAAAGTCCATTTTAGGGAAAGGACACCTACTAAACTTGAGCAACCTTAGGGGTGTCTGGTTTTTACACAAGCAGCTTCTGGTTTTACAACCTGTGAGATTGTAATTCCATCCAAGGAGTCTCCAGGGTCAACCTGTAATTCTGATTATCAAGAAGGAAACAGAGGGAAAGGAGGAGTGCAGTGCTCAGAAACCCCAGAGCAATGAAATTCTGAAAGGTTTCCAAAACCCTGCCTATGGTCACCAGCAGGACACAGGAAAGGGGGTTGTCACACTCACAGGTGTGTCTTCCTTTCATCTGATCTCTCTCCGTCCCTCCCTTCCTCTCACCCTCTCCCCTCATTACTTAAGTCTGTAATATCTTCAGCGAAATCTCCAGCTCTGCTTCACAATCGAATTCCTGGAATTCTTTCCAGGTTTGGCTCTGGTTTTGTCCGAGTCAAAGTCCCTGAAAGATTAGAAGAAGCCAGCCAGGCATTGGTGGCACGCCTTTAATCCCAGCACTCGGGAGGCAAAGGCAGTTCTCTGTGAATTCGAGACCAGCCTGGTCTACAAGAATGAGTTCCAGGACAGCCCCCAAAACCACAGAGAAACCCTGTCTCAAAAAAAAAAGAAGCCCTAAGCTGCTGAAGGTAGTGGCCTAGAGCCTTGTCTTTGTCCCGAAAGCACTGACAGTTTCCCTGCATTGTGGCATGCCGACCTGGTTTCTCTCCCAGTGTTTCTGTGTTCCTGCCAACAGAATGGCTTCCTACCTGTGGAATCTTGTTGCTAGCCTGGCAGGCCAGCCTCATAGATATGTAAGCCTGCAGCAGGGGCCAGCAGTTGGAAATGATGTATTCCTAGAGGAAGGGCATGCTGAGAAATTAGTACAGACAGACATGCACAAGCCACAAACCATGGCTGTGATTAATCTGTCTTCACCCCTCTCTTTGAGACTCCCTTTTTTCCCAGCATACTAATGTGCCCAGGGAGGAACTCTAAGCTATATATACCGTGACTGTCACTTGACCTGGAGGAAGCTTCTCCCTAACAAAATTGCCATGGGGTGCAGAAGAGGATGGTGTTGAGGAGTGGACTCACTTCTCCCAGAGGAGTTTGGAAAAAGCTCATCTGTGATCCCAGCACTTAGGAGGCAGATGCATGAAGGTCTATGAGTTCAAGGCCAGCCTGATCTAGACAGTGAGTTTCAGGCCAGCCAAGGCTACATAGTGAGACCCTGTCTGAAAAAGAAAATGTATGTCCAGTCTAGACTACTGGAGCCCTGGATTCCCAAGATGTTGAGAACAGGAAGCCCTGGTAGAATCACCCCCCACCCCTTGTAGAGTCCAGTGACAATGGTATAACAAAACGGCTGCCATTACAGGGACTCATTTGCTTGGAAATAGAGGGAAAGGCTGGAAATGAGCCCAGGGTATCATCTGAAGGAGAAAGGCTGGGGTCTCCCCTCCCCGACTCTACGTCCCATTTCTGGAGCTGAGCTGAGCTGTCCCTCAGCAACCTTGGAGCTTGATAAAGAGAAGCTGGGCACTAAATAGATAAATATTTCAAAAACAAGATAAAAACTAAATAGATAAATATTTCAAAAACAAGATAAAAAACAAATTTTTTTCAGATAAATTATGACTCAATCAGTCTGGAAATCCCGAGAATCTTGCTAAGCTAGTCATCAGGGCAGCCGAAGGACATGAGAACTCTGGAAAAGAGTGGCTCTGTCCAGTTTTAAGCTACACCAAGGAACAGAAGAAAAGCAAAGCAGCCAGCATGACATAGTAAGGCCAGGCCCGAGAGTAGACTTCAGGCTTCCTCTATCACCTGAACCCAGGTGTGTGCCAAAGCCTTCACAGCCAGGTGTGTCCTCCACACAGTTCCATCCTAGTTTATTTTATTGTTTATTTTATTTTATTTTTTGAGATAGTCCCTCACCCATGTAACTCTGGCTTGCCCAGAACTCGCTATGTATACCAGGCAGGCCTCCAAGTCATAGAGCTCTGCCTGCACCATCACAATTCAATTTGAAACAGATAGGCCTCCTCAGTCGGGTGTTGGTGGTGCACACTTTTAATCCCAGCACTCAGGAGGCAGAGGCAGGCAGATCTCTGTGAGTTCGAGGCCAGCCTGGTCTCCAGAGTGAGTGCCAGGATAGGCTCCAAAGCTACACAGAGAAACCCTGTCTCGAAAAAGCAAAAAAGAAGAAGAAGAAGAATGAATAGTTGTTATTCCATAGTGCTTGGGAGTGATGACAAGAGCAATGCCTGCATGTGCTCAGCACAGACACATGTACACACGGTCATAACCTCAGAGACCACACTGCATTTAACTGTGGGTAGCTGAGTCAAAGGATGTGGAGGGCTGACTACTGATTCTACAAAGTGCAGAATTTCTTCCAACTGATTGGTCTTTTTAAGTTACATTTTTAAATTATTTGTTAGCTTGTATGCATGTGTGTGCTCATGCTTGTATGTGAGTGTGAGTGCACTTGCTACAGGCTGTATGAGTGTGTGTGAGTGTGAGTGCACTTGCTACAGGATGTGTGTGTGAATATGTGAGTGTGTGAGTGTGTGAGTATGTGAGTATGTGTGAGTGCGTGTGAGTGTTTGTGAGTGTGAATGCACTTGCTACAGGCTGTGTGAATGTGTGAGTGTGTGTGTGAGTGTGAGTGCACTTGCTACAGGCTGTGTGTTGAGGTCAGAGGACAAGTAGGATCTGGTCTTTTTGTTTGCTTGTTTGTTTTTTGAGACAAGGTTTCTCTGTAGCTTTGGAACCTGTCCTAGCACTCACTCTGTTGACCGGGCTGGCCTCAAACTCACAGAGATCCACCTGCCTCTGCCTCCCAAGTGCTGGGATTAAAGGTGTGCGATACCACCACCCGCCAGTCTGTCTTTTTATTTGACAGTGTACTATGTACTCTAGGCCAGCTGTCCAGGGTGTTTACAGCAGATGCTCCTGTCCCCATCTCACCACAAGAATGCTGGGATTGCAAGCACAACACAGCCCCGTCTTTTACATGAGTTCTGGTATTCCAACTCAAGTTGCATGCTTGCACAGCAAGGCTTTCTGAGCCGAGCCATCTCTCCGGCCCTTTGTTCTTAGTAGCTTACCACACTGGCCAGTTTTATGTCAACTTGGCATACACCATCGTCATCTGAAAGGAGGGAACCTCAATTGAGAAAATGCCTCCATAAGATGGGGCTGTAGGCAAGTCTGTGGGGCATTTTCTTAATTAGTGATCAATGGGGGAGGGTCCAGCCCATCGTGGGAGGAGCCAGGATGGTGGTCCTGGGTTCTATAAGAAAGCAGGCTGAGCAAGCCAGTGAGCAGTGTCTTCCATGCCTCTGCCTCGGCTGCTGCCGCCAGGTTCCCATCCTGTTTAGTTCCCGTCTACACTTCCTTCTGTGATGAAAAGTGGTGTGGACGTGGAAGCCAAATAAACCCTTTCCTCCCCACATTGCTTTTGGTCCTGGTGTTCCTCACAGCAACAGCGACCTCAACTAGAACACGGACCAAGTCAGGTTTGTTGCCGCGTGTTCATACGCAATTCCCTGTGCTGTCTCCCTACGCCCCTCCTGAATCTGCACCCCCTTCCCTGCTGGACCCTTTTGTCCCCACACGCCCCACTCCACCTCACTGTCTCAGTGCTCTGCTGTCTTCCCCGAGTCACCATTTAAGAGCTTCTCCCCTCCTCACAGTCCTCAGAATCTCACGGAAGTCAGAAGGAACCCTAAACCTACTTCCCAGACTCATCCAACTGAGTAAATAAACACAGCACCTTGTGTCAAAGGACAATAAAACTAAGATAGAGTTTCTTCCTGGACACCGCTGACTGAAGAGCTTATGCCACCCAGCAAAGCCCTCCAGAGCAGGGTGGACACAGACATCTTGCCCTCAGACGAGCTCTCCCAGCAAATCAAAGGAACCCATGTAACTAGATGTCGAGGGAACCATCACCGGTCTCTTCATGTTGTACAACACTGTCACTCCCTCCAGAACACAGCTGGGAGGCGCCATGAGGACTCTCCCATTCCCTCCAGGGCCCTGTGAATCCTGTGAACTCAGTTCCTGTGAACAGGAACTCTGAGCTAGAAACATGAGTGTCTTGCCCAGCGGTCTCATGACGGGTGTTTGTTCACACGGTGTGCACACCCTCCCTCCTCCATGGCTGGGGAAATCACTCCAGCAGTGTACCATCACACCCTCCCTGTCTCCTGAGAAAGGACTTCGATTTCTGAGAATGATTTTATAAAATCTCTCCAAAGTACGCTGCTAACAGTATTCCTTTGTCCTGTGTTCAAGGGCCAAAGTGTGAATCACTTCACCTGGAAAGTTATGACCATTTTCGTTTTTTCCCCCATACCTGGCTAATTTCTGAATTATTTTTAATCTTTTTTGAGATTTTATTTATTTTTATTTTATGTGTACAGGTATGTATGTATGTATGTATGTATGTATGCATGTATGTATGTATTATGGCTGAATGTTTGCCTTTGCACCAGAAGTGTGTTGTGCCCAATGAGACCAAAAGAGGGTTTCAGATTCTCTAAAACTGAAGTTACAGAAAGTTGTGAGTTGCCATGTGGGTGCTGGGAATTGAACCTGGGTCGTCTGGAAGAGCAACCAGTGCTCTTAGCCACTGAGCCATCTTCCAAGCCCAGTTATTGAACTCTTTTAAAAATTTTCAAGTCCCTACAGACTCCATAAGGGTACAAGCAACCACACCCATTTTATAAATGGGGAAGCAGATCTGAAACGTGACTGGTATATCATGCTGTGGCTTCAGACCCACCGGTGCCTGTGTGCTGAGCTCAGACAATGCTCACACTGCTCGGGTGCCTCCATGATTTCTGCATCCACACACCTCCGCGTGCCATCACCGTCCAGACAGAAGACAGGGCTTTCCTTCTCCTCCCACAGCCTCCTGGGGTTCCTCCCAGAGTGGCTGTTAGGATAATGCCAGAGGGGAACCTTGATGGATTCCATAACAGGTGAGGGTGACGGGCAGAGGGACAAAGATGCCAGGCAGACACAGCTTAGTGAGAAGTTTTATTAGAAAGGGAAGGTGGGGGGGGAGAGAAAAGAGGTAAAGAGACACAGAGACAGAGAGAGGACAGAAGAGAAGAGGGAAACAGGAAGAGTCCTGTCTGCCCCAAGGAAACTGTGGGAAGAGAGAGCAGAAGAGAGCTGGAAAAGAGCAGAAAGAGAGCGTAAGTGGGCGGGGTCTGTCTTTTAAAGGGGTCCTTTGCACCTGTGTACAAACTAGTACTCATGGAACCCTGGGCTGACCAGAGTACTGCCTGAGAGCAGGAGCAGGAGCAGGCCAGCAGAATGTCTGAGTCCTTACAGTGGCCTTTCTCCTCCACATTCTCTGCTGTAATCTTGATCACCCTTTTCCGTCTGCAAGGTACTTGGGTAAAGTCACCTTCACGGTCACATGTGCGAGGAACTTACACGGACTCTGTCATCTCATCTCTTAGTGCCTGCTAAGGACGTGCTTGGTGCTGGTTAAAACAATGAGCACCTGTCTCTTGGGGACAGGCACTGCCCTGGGTACCAGGAAGGAACCAACGAGGCAGTGAAGCAGTGGCTAAGCAATTTAGTCCCTGTTCTCAAGTTACCAGGAATTCAAAAATGAGTTACTATTCAGTAGCTATACAATGAGTTTGCATTCAACAGCACCGAGCAACTCCTCAGGCTGCCAGGTTCCGTGCTGCCCTGTATCCCTGCTGTCATTCATGCCAAGAAGACAGTTAATGCCCAGCCGCAGCCCCTTCTGACCAACCTGACCCACCCAAGAAAGAAAAAAACTGGGAAGTCCATACCCCAAGGCACAGATGTGGGACAATCTCTCTCTCTCTCTCTCTCTCTCTCTCTCACACACACACACACACACACACACACACACATCAAAGGCTGGTTTATTCGATCAATGTATTCCCCTTCTCATGGAGTACTAAATCTGTCTATCAATAAAATGTGAAATTTCAAGTAAAAGAAAAAGGTATTTTGAATGGACAAATATCAAAACTAAATAGACACACGGGATGCTGGGATTATCAATCACTACAGTGGGAAACTGGGCATGACAGTGAAGATCTACAGCCAAAACACACCATGGGCTGAGGAAGGGTTCTTGGCCAGCATGGGATGTAAGAAATCTGTGTTCATAATAAAACATAGGGGATGGGGGGATGGCTCAGAGGTTAAGAACACTGGCTGTTCTTGCAGAGGACCTGGCTTTGATTCCCAGCAGCACCCACATGGTAGCTCACAACCGTCCCTAACTCCAGGCTCCAGGGGATCTGATGCCCTCTTGTGTCCTCTAAGGGCACAGCACAGATACCCAGCAGGCCAAATAGCCGTACAAATGTAATAAAATAAACAAACCCAAATTAATTGATTAACAATAAAATGAAAATAAGTTTAAATGAAACATTACAACGGGAATCAAGGATGCCTTTGCTAGGCTCATCAGTTGATTGGACATGGCTGAGGAGACAAAAACAATCCGTGAGCTTGAATGTACCTTAAAAGAAATCTTCTAAACAGAAAATCAAAGAGAATAAAAAAAAAAAAACTTAATCTTTGTTTAATCTTTAGCCTGGATATAAATTACACATATTCTGGGAGTAAGCTTAGAATAGCTGAGGCTTGGCCAGGCGTTGGTGGCCCACGCCTTTAATCCCAGCACTCAGGAGGCCAGCCTGGTCTACAAGGTGAGTTCCAGGACAAGCTCCAAAGCCACACAAAGAAACCCTGTGTCGAAAAACAAAACAAACAAAAAAAGAATGTCTGAGGGATTTGGAGGTAATATATGCTGACACAGAGCAGTTAAAAGAAAGAGGCACTCAGACAGGGCATGGGTGTGGGCTCCCCCAGCACAGAGAGTGGCATCCCCAAGTATGCTCATGGGTTCCTCAAGGAGGTGCCACAGCACAACAAACAGGATCATGGTGGTGTGGGAAGTCAGTACCGCTAAGAGGCCCAACAGGATCACAGGGTGGTCCCAGAGACACGGAACAGGACTCCGGTTACTAAGACCCCAGGATGTGAGAGGGTGGGGCATCTCCTCCCCAAGTCAACCGTCTTGTTTGAGGTTCTCGGCAAAGTCTGGGGAAGGGAGGTCCAGCCCAGTGTCTTACACTATTTTCATTTTCATTGTTTGAACTTTGTTTTGGTTGGTTGCCTCTGGTTTTGTTAAGATAGAGTTTCACTGTATCACCATGACTGACCTGGAACTTGTCCGTCGACCAGGTTGGCTTCAACCCTGCTCATCCTCCTGCCTCTGGCCTCCCAGGTAAATGGTACAGAAGTGTGCCGCCATCCTGGCTTAGCATCATACCTTTTAAACAGTCTCACTCAGTGTCACTTCGATCATTCTCACCCTAGCTCTCTCTTACTTTTAGTAGAGTTGCTTGGGTTGTTGACTGGACAACTGACCCTGGGATTTGCCTTAGTATCTCAGAGTCACATGTTTTAAATTCCTACTTACATGTGAACATTGATTTTTCCCTTGTAATCTTACGTGCGTTACGTTATGCATTTAAAAACATCATTCTGAAAGGGGAGCTGTAGGCTCCCCAGACCATCAAGGGCTCCATGTCATGAAAGCAAAGTCACCCTTGGCTGAAAGCATAGGAAGTCCTAAGTGCTCTCCCAGTTCTGCTGTGCACTAGCTGTCTCCTCAGAATCAGGGCAATGGATAGCACTTGACAACCCCTGCAAACCCAACACTGTCTCAGAATCAGCACTGTGAAAACAGCCCTGCGTCTTTCGGGAACTTGCCCTTTCCGCTCTCCTCCTCACACAGCCTCTCAGCCATTAAAGCCCTAGCTATAGGGCCAAGTTCCCCTCCTCACGCTTCCTCACTCATTGTCATCAGGATGGAGCACCTGGAGTATCAGAAGCCAGGTCATTTCCAGAAAGGACCCTCCAAATCTTCTAAGTAAGCCTAGTACAGCTAGGATGCACCCACTAGCAAATTTTCTATCCAGAAATCCCCTTCACAGCTAGGACATACTGGCTTTTGTTTTTGTTCTTTGTGTTTCTCCTGGTGTTGAATATCCATGCACTCATGCTGTCTGTTCTTCTCTAGTCTATCCTAGGTTGGAACAAACCTGGCAAGATACAGAGAGTGAGAGGGGTTTGCACACCTGGGCAATAGGGCTCAGAGGCAATCTCACCGGCTACTGCAAGTCTGTCATCTTGTCACCACATGGAGGAGGCAGGGGAATACAGAGACCATCCGTGGCTCAAACTGGTGAGTGCAGAAACTGGAGAGACCTCCTTTTCTTTGTATAACTCAATAAGCATGCAACGGCTTTTTTTCTGAAACTGCTGTTCTATCCATCAGCGAGTTTACCTTTAAAGTTCAGTTAAGTTTGAAGATCACTGAGGACATCGCTGAAGTCGGTTCATATGGGCAAGTGTTTATGGAAGAGAAAAGCGCTCATGTTCATTGAGTACCTAGTGCATTTCAAGCTCTGTACTGGTGTTGGTTTGTTTGAGACAGGGTCCCATGTAGCCCATGTGTCTTACTTAGGGTTTCTACTGCTGCAACGAAACACCACGGCCAAAAAGCAAGTTGGGGAGGAAAAGGTTTATTGAGCTTACACTTCCACATTGCTGTTCATTATTGAAGGAAGCCAGGGCAAGAACTCAGACAGGGTAGGATCCTGGAGGCAGGAGCTGATGCAGAGGCCATAGAGGGGTGCTGCTCACTGGCTTGCTCCTCAGCTTGTTCAGCCTGCTTTCTTATAGAACCCAGGATCAGCTGCCCAGGGATGCCACCACCCACCATGGGCTGGGCCCTCCCACATTGATCACTAATTGAGAAATTGCTTTGCAGCTGGATCTCAAGGAGGCATTTCCTCAACTGAGGCTCCTTCCTCTCTGATGACTCTAGCTTGTGTCAGGTTGACACAAAGCCAGCCAGTACACCATGCCAGCCCCAAAACTCGATGTGTATCTCAGAATGACCTTGAACTCCTGTCTTCTGCCTCTGTCTCCCAAATGCTAAGGTCACAGGCTCGGGCCAGCATGTCTGGCTTGTGTTGGGGTTTCAGACGTGTGGTTTTATTCGGTGTGGTCTTCGCAGAGAGGAACAGGAGGTGCTAAAACTAACCACGGGTGGTTTCCTGACCTCACCATTTTGAATTCCTGTCTGGTCATGTACCTCCATCTTGGCTTCTGGGGACTACATCTGACCGAAACTTCTTTCTCAACTTCTCTGCTTGGATGCCTCATGAAGACCTTAGCATTCAAGAGTCTCCACGTCTTACCCAGCCTGCACCACCACAGTGCTCATCTCTGAAGCCTGGTGTCCCAGTAGACGGCAGCCATATTGTCTACCGTGTGTCTTCCACCTGTCTTTTCTGTGGGTCAATCATTCATGTTCCTTCCCTGGACATTGTTGTTGTTTCCATATTTTTAATTCTTTAAATTCTTTAGCAACTATTGATTCTAGGAGATGACCTTTCATTATGACACTGTTATGGCCTTTGTCCACACCCTCCATTCCTCTCTTTAGCCCCCCTTCTCCCCTGCTGTTGTCCTTCTGTGCTAATGTTGTCACCTTGACAGAATCTAGAACTCTCTGGGACTGGGCATCTGGGTATTTCCTTGAAGGATTAAGAAGACACATCTGAGCTGTGGAAATCACCATTCCTAAGCAGGGGCTCCAGAACTGAAGAACTGGCATTAGCTTGTGTCCCTGCCGTAACAGACTGTTTCTTGAACTGTGAGCTAAAATAAAGCTTTCTCCCTTGCGTTGCTTTTGGTCAAGTGTTTTATCGAAGCAATGGAAAACTTAGATCCTTCCTTCCCTTTTTATACTCTTGCTTCTACTTTCTTGTCTTTTACATCTATGTGTATAAATAGAGCCTTCCTGTGAGAGAAAATGTGTGATTGGCCTTTTGAGTCTGACTTTTTTTTGCCTAGGTCAACACAAAACCACAACTTTTACCTCAAAGTACATAGCTTATTCTGGAGCCAAATATGAGTCACCATGACCCAGGAACACAGATTCAGACCATCCCAATGATCCAGGGTAGCAGCAGTTTTGTTATGTTTCTATAGTAAAAGAGCAATACAAACTATGAATTGGGTATTTTTTAAATGTTGGGTGTACAGGCTATGGTGAAACAGAATTCACACTGAAAGTTGGGCTTTAGGGATGGGGTAACAAGAAGAGGAGGAGGGACAGGAGGTGGTGGCGGCAGCTTGGTGGACTGGCACTCTTCTTTAAACCCAGCAATGGCTGAGATAGGAGGCAGAGATGATCCTGGAAGCCTGGAGACCCCCTACCCTGGCCTGCGAAGCAAAGTTCCAGGTCAATGAGAGATTTTTGTCTCCAACAAAAAACGGAAGGAGGCTGAGGAACATCAGAGCTTGCCCGCTGACTTCCACACACGTGCAATGCACAGGTACACCCATGCCCACAAACACATACAGAATTACCCAAGCCCCTATGGTCCCAACACAGCACTGGGGGATGAAGGCCGAAGGACCCAGATCCAACAGCAAGTTAGAGGCCAATCTGTAATACATGTCTAAAAGAAAGCAAAAAAAAAATTCTAATAAATTTCAACAGAGAGCACACAAGTCAGCAACTGTCACAGGCAGCTCAGACCCTGGCTCAGCCAGAGGCACTCACTGTCACAGGATGGATCTCTGTCCTCTCTGTTTGCTTTGTAGCGTGTTTTACCTTCTGAATATGGATCTACATTCTCCAGACACTTTTGTCATTTCTGGCTGTTGTTTGTGTCCAGATGCTAGACTGTGACCTTTCCCCTACATCAAATCTAGTTCCCTAAACCAGGGGTTGAGACGCATCACACAGGTGCAGAGGCTTTGCAAGGAGCTGCTGGGGGGGGGGGCAAGGAGGGATGGGAGAGGCAAATGGTGCTCCAGGGCTGCCCCAGCAGGTCTTCCCTCTGCTTGCCTACCATGGTTGTGGCTGCATCCGGGACCTCAGGACAACACCCCCTTTGTGATGTTAGCCCCTCTCCTGCCCTCATCCTGTCTGTCAGATCTTGACTTGGTGTGTGCTTGTTGCAGTGACTTCCAGGTGTCTCAGAGTGCTTTGCTCACAGGGGCTTTCAGAAAATATTTGAGATGCCCCAGGTGAGAAAAGAGGAGTAGGGGAAGCCCACATCCTTAACACAGACAACCATGGCCTGGGTTATCTGCTACAACAGCAATGCAAGCCAAGGTGTGGTTTAACTTATTTTCTGGGGACTGAACCCAGCACCTCAGCCAGGGTGAGCAAGTTTTCTAACATTGAACTACACCTGCAGCCACAGGGTTTAACTTCTGAGCTTCCAGATTTCTTTGGGTGTAGGCAGGGGGACACTTGGCTGCCCAGTGATTGGCTGAGGGTGGCATCCGTGTTAGTAGATGGCGCCCCATCCGCTCTGTGGCCACAGCCATATACTAAACACAGTCTCCACTTCTCCCCTTCTCCACCCCTGCAGCAAATAACTTAGCCTTCTCCTGGCTCCTTTATGATCAGCCACACCCTGGCAAGATAAAAGAGAGGCATGGCTGGGGAATCAGGATTCCTAGTCACTTCCTGAACTAAGCAGAGGGAGGGACTTGGGGAACTCCAGCCTTGCTGTGTGAGTGACACACAGTAGTAGCTCATTCCAGGCCTCTCACCCAAGCTCTGACATTTCCGTGACTTAAGTCTTGGATGGAGACAGGTGTGTACAGCCATTCTGCAAGCTGCAGACCTAAGTCACGTATTTACGAGATCAAGTTAAGAGTCACTCGGGGCTTTGATGGCGCACACCTTTAATCCCAGCACTTGGGAGGCAGAGGCAGGCGGTCTCTGTGAGTTCGAGACCAGCCTGGTATACAAGAGCTAGTTCCAGGACAGCCTCCAAAGCCACAGAGAAACCTTGTCTTGAAAAAAAACAAAACAAAAAGAAACAACAACAAAAAAAAAATTGGGCTAGAGGCTTATCTAGCCTCTATCTGGTCCTGTTATCTAGCCATCTGATCCTGTTAGGAGATGGTTTTTAGGAGTCAGAATCCAGTCTCTCAGAGGTCAGAGCCTTTGCCCAGCATGCACCAGGCCCAGGTTCCACCCCTGGCATCGGGAACAGAACAAATAAGAAAGCCCTGATCATTATCAGACATCTACCGTGCACCAGGACCACGGCAGAGGCTTGGAGTTCACCAGTGAATCCAAAAGCTCTGCCTTCATGGTACCACAGTCCAGCAAGGGAAATCAGAGATGAACAGAGGATGTGGGCGCAGTGTTTCCCTTCTGCCCTCCTGAGAGCATCCAACAAGTCACCAAATGTGTGATTTCCAGTAGCCCGAAGCACAGTCACTCTGAGTAGCCTTCCAGACCCTGTGTGTGCACATGCATGTGTGCATACATGTGTGCCCTTTCTTCCCAGATGCCACACCTTTCAGGTCCTCTCCACCCTGCACACCTGTCTCTAGTTACTGAAGTGCCTTACACAAGTCCTGCAGATGGTTTTCTGGCCAAAAAGCCTGGAGTATGCATCCTGATGCCTGCTGTAAATCTAAAATCCTGGGACCTGTGCCAAGATGGTCTGAGGAAGAGACATTAATATTGGATATGCTCACCATGGCTGTCACAAGCATTAACTGGGGACTAATCAACATTTGCAATAATAGCTGGTTGGTGTGCAGACACCAGGTCCCAGTCTAATAATGTTCCAAGTTGGATTTGCATTAGACCCACACAAGTCCTTAAAGGCTCCGATGGGTTGCAAAGTGACTCAAGACCCCAACCTAGATGTGTAAGGATCCAAACCAAGCAGGCTCAAACTCCCTATAGAGCCAGGACTGACCTTGAATCCTTGATTCCTCAGTCTCCACTCTCTCCCTAAATGCTGAGGTTAGAGACATGCATTTCCAGAGACAGCTTTGACCTTAGAAGTTCTTAAGGAAAATGAGAAGCAAACATAAAGAAACAGAAGGGGCAGTGTGTGCCTGGAGTAGTTCCCCAGAGGCTCACCGTGTCTGGGAGCCCACTGGAAGCACACAGTGACTATCCGATGTCTACACCATGCTGTGTCCCTAACAGACGGCACCTCACCAATTACCCAACCTTGGACTTAAAAATGACTAATCCTTGCTAAAGGGGCCTCAGAATCACACTTTTAACACCCTGCCACCCCTCATCTTTGCTACACAAGATTTAACTTCTTACCCATGGGAGCAATTTGTTCACCCCAAATTACACTTCCTCATCCACAGTACAAATGCTTACTTTTTCTCCTGCTAGGTTTTTTCTAGAGTTGTTTTTCTTTTTTGTCTTCTAAGAACCATAAAATACATATTTGGCTGGACCTGGTGGAACATGCATGTGATTCCAGCAGTCAGAACTCGGGTAGGAGGGAGACTTCAAGTTTGTGGCCAGCTTGATCTAGTGTACACACACACACACACACACACACACACACACACACGTGCACGCACACACTCCAAAAACAATGCATTTATTGAAAGTGTTTATTGGTGTAACAATGAACCACTCGGGTGGAGTCACAGGGTTATTTGGAAGCATTCTTGCGAACTTCTGAACACTCATAGCTCTCATATGTTTCAATGCATTATAATGATCATTCTTCCCCAGGACTCACCATATCCTTTAGAAACTACGACAGGCAACATAAAAAATATCCTATTGTTTCTGGCACAAACAGCCTGATCAAGGTCCCAGTAGACAGTGATATTTAGGCAGTGGGCATCAGTTGTTTAGAGACCTTACATCTCTAAGCTGCCTGCATTTATGCCAGGCGCTGTGCCTGATTTGCTAGAGCTTCCGGTCCCCACGGCAGTGTCCTTGACTAAAGCTGATCTGTTGGAAGGTTAGGATAGTCTGACTAAAGACTAAGACCCATCGCTGATAAAGCACCAGTCCAGGGGACAATGCAAGTTCAAGTGAAACCCCAAGGCCAGACAGAGTCCGGAGGGTCTCAAAGATTTGCCAGCAAGAAAAAAAAGAGCAGATGAGGAGGTGAGAGCCAAGTGTGGCCCATGCTGCTCCACCCCAGAAAGCAGGGACACCAGCCCCTCCATCACACAAGGTACAAGGAAGCTGGAAATACAAGCATTCTCTTACCAGCTAATAATGGGTGTTGCGTGAATGTTTGGAAGTTGTTTAGAATAACTGCTTTGAGTGATGCGAACACACTCAAATGTTCGCATTTGCACAAATAACATGCTAACATTAACTGGAGAAGCCACGAGGAGCATTCCTTTCCCTGAGCCTATATGGCCTTGGCTATAACCATTGCATTGTGGAGAAAGTCACAGTCTTCCTCTGCTCATCAATTGCTCTATGGGGATAGAATTAAATGCACCTCTATCACTCCAGACAGGGTGGTGCACATCCAGAATCCCAGGACTCTCCATGTTGAAGCAAAGGATTCAAAGTTTGACACAAAACTGGGCTATGAAGCAAATCCTATATCCAGAAAAAACAAAAAACAAAAAAAAGGACAGCCAACAGGATCACATTCCAATGCCCACAGATAATTCTTCACTCCGCACATGCTCTACCACCTGATCTGAGAGCCAGGACAGAGCCTTATTCTTCTGCGGGGTGTGAAGTAATGAGACAAACAAAGCAAAAATCATGGTCATTCAAAATACGTTTTGAAACATTTTCTTTCAAACCTACAGTAAATTGTAAGGTCAGTTTACAATGGTGTAAATCCTTACCCCTATTTGTTTTCTTTTTTTAATGTGACCTTTTTAAATTTTTTAAAGGTTTTTTAATTTTGTGATTGTTTGCCTGTGTGTACGCTTGTGCACCGCGTATGTGTCTAGTGCCTGCAGAAGTCCAAAGTGGGTGTTGGCTCCCCCGGAAATGGAGTTTCAGATAGTAGTGAGCTACCATGTAGGTACGGGAACTGAACCCAGGTCCTGTGAAAAGGCAGCCAGTGCTTAACCACTGAGCCATCTCTCCAGGCCCTGTCCTTTTTAAAAAAATTTAACACCACTAGTATGTTCATAGCTCTGAGATAGACAGCTTGAACAGCTGAGTGCATTATAGATATGAATAATTCAGAAAATGTCTCTCTTATGTTTTTCACTCAGTATAATCTCAAATTTCTAGAAAAGTTCCAAGAACAACCCAAGTCTCCACAGCAGGTTCTCCTTCACAGCTGGGCCTCACTGCTTTCCTTATTCTGCTCAAACTCATTCACGTCCACAATGCATGGCTATGGCTGCTGCTTTTATGAATAAACCATTTGGAAGCAAATCACACGCTTTACTCATAAACGATCCAGTGTGTGTGTCTTAAGACCAGTCAAAAACATAAAATAAACAAAAAACTCAATACAAGGTCTGAATGCTTAGCATCAATACATTACCAGAATCTGAGTTTGGGATTTGACCATCTGTCCTTATGTTGCGATCCCCCTTTTTTCTTTGTTTGAGGTAGCATCTCTCTATATACCCCAGGATGCCTTGAACTCATTCATGAAAGATGTTCCTCCTTAGGAACAATGCCACGAGGGGGACCTTGGTGGATTCCATGGCAGGTGAGGGTGACAGAGGCAGGAGACAAACATGCCAGGCAGACAGAGCTTAGTGAGAAAGGGGAAGGAAAGTGGAAAGAGGTAAAGAGACAGAGAGACAGAGAGGACAGAAGGACAATCCTGTCTTCCCCAGGGCAAGAGAAGGAAAGAGAAGAGATCGTAAGTGGGTGGGGTCTTTCTTTCAAAGGGGTCCTTTGCACCTGAGTGCAACCATGGAACCCCGGGCTGACCAGGGTACTGCGTGCATGCATTCTGCCAGGTGAAAGGGGCAGGCCAGCATAACGCCTGAATCCTTAGACTCCTGTCTCAGCTTTACCTCCCGGCCCCAGGCGTGAGATTCGAAGGTGTGGTCAGGTATGATCCTATGCCCTGCCAATATGCATTTTGTTGGTTTGTCTATTTTTGAGACAGAGTTAAACTGGCCTGTAACTCTCTGTGTAGACCAGAATAGCCTGGAATTCACAGAAATCTGCCTGCCTCTCCTCCAGAGTGCTGGGATTAAAGGTGCTCCGGGTTTACCTTGTGTTTTGAGAAATGGCATAGGTTCTTAGAAAGCACATGGGTTTCACAGTTAGAACCTGGGATTGTTTCCTTATTCAGAGCAACAAATCCCAAAGCGCTCAGGGAATAGCCTAGTTCCTGTTTTCTCCCCTGTGAAGCGAGACTATTGAATCCTGTATCAGAGTTCTTCGGAGTAGCAGACATTAACCCCGTAGGTATGCAGATAGTTGACATTCAGTAGAGGCATGGGCTCACAATACCCTGGAGACTGAAAGGCCCAGGAATGTGCCTGCAAGCTGGAGAACCAGGAACGTGGGTGGTGTCTGAGGCCTCCAGACTGAGAATGTCTGCTGTGGCTTCCAGTCACAGTGAGAACCAGGAGTCTATGTTCTACTGTGGGGTTTTTGTTGGTGGTAGTGGCGGGTTTTTTGTTTGTTTGGTTGTTTTTTTGTTTTTCAAGACAGGGTCTCTCTGTGTAATAGTCGTGACTATCCTGGAACTCTATTTTGTTGTTGTTGTTGTTTGTTTTGTTTTTGTTTGTTTGTTTGTTTGGTTTGGTTTTTCGAGACAGGGTTTCTCTGTATAACTTTGGAGCCTATCGTGGCACTTGCTCTGGAGACCAGGCTGGCCTCGAACTTACAGAGATCTGCCTGCTTCTGCCTCCCGAGTGCTGGAATTAAAGGCATGCACCACCAACGCCCTCCTGGAACTCACTTTGTAGACCAGACTGACCTTGAACTCACAGAGATCTGCCTGCCTGCCTGCATCTGCTGAGTGCTGAGATTAAAGGTGTGGGCCACTACAACCCGGTGTTCTGTTTTTGCTAAAGTTCATTTATTTATTTATTGAGTGTGTGTGCGTGTTGTGTTCAAGATTGTACAGGATTCACTAATGGAGACCAGAGAACAATTGCAAGAGTTGGTTCTTGGGAGCTGGAGCGGTTAAGAGCACTGGCTGCTCTTCCAGAGGTCCTGAGTTCAATTCCCAGCAACCACAAGGTGGTTCACAACCATCTGTAATAGGATCTGGTGCCCTCTTCTGGTGTGCAGAGCACTCATACACAAAATTAAAAAAAGAAAAATAAAAAGGAGAGTTGGTTCTCTCCTTCCACCATGTAGATTACAGGGACTAAACTCACAATATCAGGCTTGGCCATAAGTGAGCCATCTCACCAGTTCCTAATTGTCTTTTGTGATAAATATTTCCCTTGCTCCAGGACCCCCAAGAAAGATGCATTCCATCTATTCCTCATGTCTGGTTACTGTCCTATAAGTCAGAAGTCTCTGTCTTATTTGTCTCTGAATGGTCTTCACACAAGGAATGTAGTTCCTGGCAGATGTCCCCTAGCTAGGCCCAGTGTCTCTTTATGGTTATGTCTCTGTCTGTTGGGAGTAATAACAGGGGATATGGTATGTCCCTAGCACCTCCTGTCTGAAGAAGCAGACTTTTACTTGGTCCTATTTTGAGCGATTATTTGATTAAAGCAGCATCTTCTGGGTCTCCCCATGTAAAGTCTGTTCCCCTTGACTTTGATTAAGAACATGCCATTTATGAGAAGATACTGAATGTCTATGCAAATGTTCCCGCCATAAAGTTTTCAGCCATTGATGTTAACATCCACTCATAATGCTTGCTGTGATGGTTATAAAATAGCCAATAAAACATATTTGAGTATTCACTTTTTTCCAAAGATGATTTTTCCCCTTAGAACAGCCAACCAATAAGGGTCAGAGTGTTTCCCAAAGCAGAAAGTGTTTAGAGCTGTGAGCCAAGTGTGTTCATGTATGCCTGTGATCCAGCATTCAAGATGCTGAGACAGGAGCATTGCAGAGAGTGTGAGGCCAGCCTGAGCTATGTGGTTACTTCCAAGCTAACCTAAGAAGCATAGAGATGCCCTGTCTCAAATGACAACAATAAAAAGAAAACAACTTTGGGAGCCTAGAAAGACAGCTAAGTTGGTAAAGCACTTGCCACACAAGCATGAGTTCAGGACCCCCAGCACCAAGAGAAGGAGGAGGAGAAGGAGGAGAAGGAGGAGGAGGAAGAAGAGGAGGAGGAGGAGGAGGAGGAAGAGAAAAAAAAAAAACAGACATGGTAGTACATGCCCATAATCCAAAATTGGGGAGACAAAAGCAGGAAGATTCCAGCAGGTTTGCCTACAGTCTTTCATGTGTGGACATTTTCTCCATGTGCTAAACACATTTTGCACATTTTGCAACTAACAGCAGTTGGTAGTCAACTTACCTGAGACAGTTTAATGCCAAGGTAAAGGCTGTGTTGCAAGCAGGTTAAACCCATTGCTCTTGGTAAAAGTGAGCTCAGCAAGGAGTCTCCTGTGCCCTGTCAAAGCCAGTACTTCATGTTCAGCACAAAGCCTGACTGGACCCTTAGGGCGACTGCTCCTGTGGGTTTTGCACCATCAGCTCTTCAGTTCTTTCCAGCTCAGGCTTTGGGGTGTGTCATGCCAAGTTCGTGAGACCCCAAAAAAAGACCACCAGGGAGCCGACTCACTGATGCAAATGCATAAGGTTTAATATCAAATTACAAGCCTCAGCAGGGACCCTGTCCAGCAAACTGGCACAGCAGCTGCAAGAAAAGGGTGCCTGGCCTCAGTTGCAAGGTTTTATTTTTTTTTGGTTTTTTTTTTTGGTTTTTTTTTTTTTTTTTTTTGATTTTTCGACAGGGTTTCTCTGTGTAGCTTTGGAGCCTATCCTGGCACTGGCTCTGGAGACCAGGCTGGCCTCGAACTCACAGAGATCCACCTGCCTCTGCCTCCCGAGTGCTGGGATTAAAGGCATGCGCCACCAACACCCAGCTTGCAAGGGGTTTTTAAAGGGAAAAACCACAAGCAGGGTGGTACATGCCTTGGCTGTTCAGAATTGGGTAAGAATAGGTGACCTATGGATTCATTGACTGTGATCTAGGGGAATTTCAAAATTGTCACTAACAGTTGCCCACAAGGACAGTTGTGACGAGAAGGTATTATTTACCAAAATTAGTCATTGCCTGACCACCCGGATGGGGTCACTTTGACTGGGGTAGGCACAGTTTGGGTGCTCCTTGGAACTGTCTATGGTTCTTTTGCTGGGGCTGAATCAGCCTTGTGCCATGAAGGGAATTTCTCAAGGAGGCTTTTTCTGAGGATGGAGTTAAAGCCATCCTCTCCAGTTTACCTTGCTCTTACAGGGAGAACAGGCTGTTGTAAACTTAGGCTCCCTCCCTAACCACTCATTTTGGAACTCAGTCCCACCTAGTCCTCAGGACACAAGGGCGGGAAGGTGAAGAGCCATTGCTGTAATGTGGAGCACGCTGAGAAAGTGCTCTGGGGCTGGGCAGGACGGCGCACGCCTTTGACCTCAGCACTCCGGAGGCAGAGGCAGGTGCAGCTCTGTGGAATCTGTGCCTTCGAGGTCAGCCTGGTCTACACAGGGTTCCAGGGCAGCCAGAGGTACATAGTAAGACCCTGTCTGAACAACAACAACAAAAAAGGAAAAAGAGAAAGAATGAAGGAAGTCTACTAGCTGGGCATAGTGGTGTATTATGCCTGTAATCCTCAGGAGCAGGAGGCAGGAGGATTGTCAGGAGTTTGAGGCTGCTTTGAGCTATGTAACAAGTACCAGGCTGTATAGCGGGATACTATCTCAACAAACAAACAAACAAACAGCAGGAAAGGTGGATTAGGAAGCAAGGAAGGCAGGAAAGAATGACCCCACCACTGATCCTGCCCCTCAGTCCCCGAGTTCCCCGACAACCTTTCATCAACCAGTAAGTTCTTTATCACAGAGCCCACCCATTTCTAGAACTCTCAAAGCACTGCAGATAGAACAGGGACCTTGGTGTGTGACTTCCGTCCTCTGTGCCTCTGTGGCTCACAGCTCCAAGCACTCCTTTCCAGGGGACTCCAGAAGGCTAGTGGTACCTTATGCTTAGACTAAGCATTAGGTAGTTGAGGGTTTCAAAGTGTGAAAATATATTAGACTCAGTCTCCCTGGCAGGTCCTATTGTTTTCTTGGTTTTATTTACCTTTGCCAGATCTCTGAGGCCAGCCTGGTCTACAAAGTGAGTTCTAGTACAGCCAGGGCTGCACAGAGAAACCCAATCTCAAAACAACACCACCATCAAAAACCCAAACAAACAAAATATGAGATTGGAGGGCTCCAAGATGAAAACAGCCCAGAGGGGTTGAGAGATGCAGCTATTCCTAGCAAACCAAGATGTGACATGACTCTAGATGATATAAAATCCACAGGTATAGGCAGGCGGATCTCTGTGAGTTCAATGCCAGCCTGGTCTACAGAGCCAGTTCCAGGACAGCCATGCTGAGAAACACTGTCTCAAAAAAACAAAAGAAGAAAAACCAAAAAAATAAGCCACATATACATAGCTCATAGCAAGGTACCTCCACTCTAGTTACACCCCCAAGTCCAGTCAGCTCTGGTATTTCAAGACACAGCTAGATTCCCATTAGTTCTAAGAGTTAAATCTGCACAGGCTCCAGGTTGCATATGAGATCAATCTTAGTCTGGACGTGACCATTTGGGGCATGTTAGGGTCCTCGTGGGGTTGGAGAATGAGAAGCTGTGATCACTGTGTGTGTCTTTGTGGGGAGGGGAGTGAGCTAGGTCTTGGAACACAGCCCAGTTTGATTGTGAACTCACACTCCTCTCCACCTTCTCTGTGGTGTGCCTCACTGCATCCAGGGCATTGGATTTTATAATCAAACTGTACAAACTGTACTCTCTGTTGCCAGAGGATAGGCTCAGAAATATCCATGTATTGTGTCTTTAGCCAATAGGCAGAGAACACATTGGGTTATGGCTTCTGCCCCAGGCTGGGGATTGAACCCAGGGCCTTTGCTTGATGCACAAAAGTCCTACCACTGCACTACAAACCTAGCTCCAGGACTGTAGCATCCAACAGGCAGCTGCAAGAAAATCAGCCACCAGTCAAGTCCCCGAAATTACCATACAGCAGCCTTAAACAATGCATCAGCAATTGTCTTCCAAGCGAACCATTTCTGACACTAAAACTTTGATTTTTTAAAAGGACTACATTTTTACATGTGTATGGGAGGGAGTCTGAGTACCACAATGCAAAGGTCAGAAGACTATTTTCAGGGGTTGTTTCTCTCCTTGTACCATCCCCAAGACCAAAACTGGGTCCTTAGATTTGAGCCAAAAAGTGCTTTTACTCACTCGGCCATCTTCCTGCTCTTTTTTTTTTTTTTTTTCTTCTTCTTCTAAGACAGTCTTACTACTGACCCTGGCTGAGCTCTAACTTGCTGTCTAGATCATGTTGGCCTCCAGCTTGCAGCAACCCTGTCTCTGCCTCCGAATGCCAAGGCTACAAGGGTGTGCTGGCACACCCAGCTTGAAATTAGAATCTCATATGATTTTCATGTGTCATAAAATATCCTTCCCTGTATGTGATAAAGTCCAAGAGAAAGCTTAACTGGAGGGAGGAAGGGACTCAGCTGGAGACTGATGGGGCAAAGAGGCTGTGGGGGAGGGTAACTGTCTTAGGGTTCCTATTGCTGTGAGAGACACCATGACCACAGCAAGTCATATAAGGAAAACATATAATTGAGGGGCTCGCTTACAGTTTGGGGGGCACAGCAGCGTGCAGGGAGATGCAGGAGTAGGTGAGAGTCCTACACCTTACAGGTAACAGGAAGTTGACTGAGATACTAGGCCATATCCAAGCATAGGAAGCCTTAAAATCCATCCCCACAGTGACACACTTCCTCCAACAAGGCCACACCCACGCCAACCAAGCCTCGCCTCCTAATGCCACTCCCTATGAGATTATGGGGGCCAATTACATTCAAACTAACACAGTAACCAACCAGGACACCCTAGGACACATACATATGAAGACACATGATAAAGCCCATTACTTTGTATTTAAGTCTAAAAACATTAACTTAAAATTAAAAATAGTGAAATATTCCTCCCTTTAATTATTTTTCAATTACTAACCTAAAACATACTCTTGGGACATCTGAAAATGGACAGTAGGTTGGATTTAAGCTGTAGTTTGAGGACTTGAAGGGGAAAAGCTGGGATTTGAAGCCACACAATAAGTTAGATGATCCCCTAAGCATTTCTAGAGTCTATAAGTGAAAATAAAAGCCATGAACTTCATAGGAAAATCAGAGAAATACAAAGGATACTTTAGCAATCATTCATAAAACCACCATCCAGATATGGTCTCTAGGAAGTTTTTCTCCTGTTCTTATGTCCACTGTCTCCCCATATTAAATTTTATAATTCTAGTTTTCATTAATGAGAAACTACATGATGATAAAGGAGGAGGAAGAGGAATAGAAAGAGGAGGGGGAGGAGGGGGAGGAGGGGGAGGTGAAGGAGGAGGGGGAGGGAGGGGGGAGGGGGAGGAGGGGGAGGAGGGGGAGGTCGTAGCTATACAGTTTATTTAAAATATTAGGGAGTGTGCAGTCCGTCTCCTTCTGCTCATGAGGCACACCTCTGCACTTCTATTCTTGGGGTTTTGAAAACCTCAGTCTGAAGCAGGGGGCAGAGAAAGGTTTTGCAGGCTAGACCTGCGTCTGATTCTCATCATCCCTTTACTGTCTTTCTCCGGGTAGAATACAAAGTCATGCCTATTGTACCTATCACGTGCCTGGCATCCATGCAGCAACACCTGCCTAGCCCCCAGGGCCATCCACAGGAAGTAGACAATTTTGCAAAAGACTACAGAGAAAACGGACACAAAGTTTGTGATACAAAGTCTATTCTGGGTATCCCTGGAAAGAAGAAGGGGTGGACCTGCTCAAAAAAGAGACTTCACCCCGCCCTCCTGCCCGCCCCGCCTGCCCCACCCCAACCAGGTTCCAGCCCAAGTCATTTAAAAGGTTACTGGCAGGGTTTCCAAACTGAGGCAGCAGCAGGTGGCCCTCTGAAGAGCAGAGGCGGTGCTCCGCTCTCAGGCCCAGGATGTCCATGTCAGAACAAGGCAAGAATGTTCAGCCCAGTGGCGGGGAGGTGAGCATGGAACTGAGGCCAACAGCCCAGTGGAACCAGGGCTGCAGCAACGCAGCCTTCCAGGTAAGCAGGGCTGAAGGGGACCAGGGAACCTGTTGGTCTTCACATCTGGCAAGCTTAGTAACAGGAGCCGTGGGCTCACTGAGCCACAGAAAGAATGTTAATTCTGGAATGGGTACACCTTAAGCCCATTGTTTTTTCTGACTTGGACTCTTCTGGTTGGTAAACCTGAAAAGTGTCTTTTAGGTCCCCTGTTGATGTGGATTGTGCTCGTCACTAGGGAAACAAACTATTGCCCTCTCCCTCTTTTGCCCCTGGACTCACAGCAAGTTCAGGATTTGCCCTCAGGTTCTGTCCCCAAGATCTGGACAAGGGAAGGGCAGAGACCTCAGACCCCAGTAGTAGAACCGTGAATGGGTTGTCAGCCCGGGTGGAATTTAGCCCAGGAGCCTGCCCAGGACAGCCTACTTTCGTAATTCTGTGTCCTCAGCCAAGACTACCGAGTGATTAATACTCGGGGCTGGGTGCCACAGGTGGCCCGAGAGAGAGGCCAGTTTCTGTGCTTGCTTGCTTCAGTGCTCTGCCTGCTGAGAACCTGGGTTTGAGTTGCTCCTTAATCGGCTTGCAACATGAGAACTTTGCAAAGATAGGAAGCCAACCTGAGCAGGGCTCAGTAACCCTTGGGCTCTGTGGGTACTTAATGGGCAGAACACAACTTTTGAAGGCTAGCACAAGAAGGGTAAGGTAGAGTGCTTGGCCTGAGCTTGGTCTCTCCCACCACGAAGCTACTCCAAGTTCCAGAAGCCCAGGTTTGATTGTCTAGCTATAGTCACAACAACGGCCATCCCATGGTTTATAGGTAGAAGGAGGCCTGCATATTTAACTGATAAAAAAGACAAGCTGATGGGGAGGGGGAAAGCACATAGTTTTTATTGGTATTTTAAATTTCATGTTAGCCGGGCGTTGGTGGCACACGCCTTTAGTCCCAGCACTCGGGAGGCAGAGGCAGGCGGATCTCTGTGAGTTCGAGGCCAGCCTGGTCTCCAGAGCGAGTGCCAGGATAGGCTCCAAAGCCACACAGAGAAACCCTGTCTTGAAAAACAAACAAACAAACAAACAAACAAATTTCATGTGTATGGTGTCTCACAAAAAAAAAAAAAAAAAGGTGAAGAGTCTAGAGGTGTGTGAACTCCAGGGCAGGTGCGCTGCTTTATACCAAGGGTTGAGAAGCAACCAGAAAAGACAAGGGCCTGGGTTTTAGGGTCAGAAATGATCTCAGCAACTAGAAATAGATGGAAGAGTTAATGGAAGATAAGGGTTGTTGTCTTGAGGTCTATTTGTGCAGACTTCTCTGCTGATGGGCTGAGTGCACCATAGGAGGGAAATCTGTGGGCTGCATTAGGAAGGGCAGGAGGGTGGAGTCTGCTCTTTCTTCAGTGCCCTGGGTTCATCACATTCTTAGGTTTGTTTGAAAGGTGGCACTTCCTGACTGCCTTCAGGAGCAGGAAGGGAAGGGGGACTTAAACACAGGAGCTGCCATTCGGAAGAAAATGAAGGTTGGTGCAGGATACAGTCAAAGTGACTGTGGCAGTGATTTGGGGGGAAGGGCTCTGTGTCACTGGTACAATGTGCCGTGAGGGTTCCATTCCTTTTTAACCCTTCCTGTTCCTTCCCAGTACAGACACCATCCCTGGCAAACAGAGTCCAAATTACTCCTTCCAAAGTTTGCTTTACGAAGGTTTGTGGGCTTTTTGTACACCCACATTTACCAGGTAGAATCATTAGCTGCCCCCCCCCCAAAAACAATGGCCAGCACTAAGAGGGAAGGCTAGTTCAAGCAGATAGCCATACCTTTTGCCCTCAAGAAGCAGAACAGGGCAGCAACTCACAGAAAGATGCAACAGAACAAAAGGACTTAAAAATCAGCACAAAGATAGAGCTGAACCTACTGGGGAGCCATGAGCAAACCCTAGACCAGTAAGGGGTTCGGGTGGAACAATCTGATGAGCGGAAAGGGGCCAGTGGGGCTTCAGAGGCAAAGAGCTGTCGGTCTGCAGGCCTTGGGGCATCAGAGGGCAATGCGAGTCTTCAATGGGGGTTGGCGGCACCTGGTGATGCGGTCTCCGTGAGCTAAGGTGCTTAAGAGGAAATCTCCATGGACAGACAGTTAAAGGTGATTCTTGTGACCATATTGAAGGATGGCTTTGTGGACAGGACACCAGCAAAGAGGCCAGGACAGTGAGCACAGGTGCTGTATCTAGACACCAACAGGGAATGAACTGCTCCAGGGTGAAGTCTCAGGGTGGGGACAGGGTGTGTAGGCTTCTCCTTCTGAACTTGCAGGTTTCCTCTGTTAGATAGGATCAGAATGCTACCTATGCGGGAACTATTGAGAAAACCCCGCGTGCAGACGATTTACTGCACCACAGAGAAGTGTAAGTACGTGTTTGTGGAAAACAGTGCCTGGCACACAACAGCGTAATCATAACAGTGGCACCCGCTGTCCTGGCAGTGGAAAGTGGAATTTTCTATCCCAGGATGTCAGAGATTCCCATGGTTTAGCAAGGACGTCCAGAGTGAGGTTGGTTCAAGGGAAGGAATGAATTCCATCTGAGGCCTGCTGGTTGAGATTCCAGTGTCTCCATCAAGGTTGTAGGTAGATCCACTGGTGAGGCTCAAAGAATAAGGAAGGGGTGGGATTTGGAGAAGGAGGCAGAAAGAGCCACTGAGAGAGCTGAGCAGAGTCAGGCAGGATTGGGAGTCGTCAAGAGCCTCGGGGTCAACAGGGAGAAAGCCTGAAGGGCAGAGGAGCCTGGAGGACCAGGCACCAGGATCCTCCCTGCCCACACAGGCCAAGGCCTCCCTGGGATGGTACCCTTAACCTCCGTATGGATCCCACACAAAACACATCCCTTGCTGTCTTCACACATCTACAAAATCAGATGCTTTGTTCCGGCCTCTGTGGTGGGCTTTCTAAGATTTCACTGTGGTGTTGTGGACAATTCCTCGGTCCCCACAGCTGCACTGACATAAGTTCTGGGTCCCAAAAATATTACTGTGAATGGACTGTGCATTATCCTATTCATGCTTCTAAAATCAGGGCAGGACCAGGCACACTCGTACACCCTCCTGGAACACCAGAAACAATCTACTCTGGGTTGTGCTTAAGAGTGGGATTTTAGGACATTGAAATATGTCTATACTTTTGTTGTTGCTGCCTTGGCATTTTGTTTTGTTTTGAGGCAGGGTCTCGTGTAGCCCAGGTTAGCCTCGGACTCTCTGTGCTTGAGGATGACTTCTTCCTAAGGCTGGGATGAGGGGTGTGTGCTCAGCAATGCCTGGACCAAAGGGAGAACATTGTGCATGCTGAGCAAGCTCTAACTGAGCCCACATTAGCTTCCACTGATAATGCCAAACTGGCTTCCTATATGATTCTCCATTTTAGACCCATCAGAAGGGCGTGAGCTCTTGTTTCTCCTCCAAGGCTTCACCAATTTTCAGTTGGCTGTGTAAGTTCGGCCACTCTGGTGGGTGTGTAGCAATGCAATTATACAATTATCAATTAACACAGCAGACTGAGAAATACACCATCAGGCAATTTTGTTGTTACACACATCTCCTCTTCAAACACACCTGACAGTGTAGGTCAGCCTCTGGGCTCACCCTAGTGAGATGTGGTGAGCAGGACGTGCACAAGCCCTCTCCAGGGTAAACAGCCTCCCTCTGTAAATTAAGGCAGACTATACACGCAGGGGCAAGAGAGTTGGCTCAGCAGGAAAACGGGGCTGCTGCAGCGCCCAGTGACTGAGGTCCATCCATGGTAGGAGAAAAGTCATACATACATACATACATACATACATACATACATACATACACACACAATAAATAAATAGCAAGTTGTTTTTAATGTACGTGGTGACCCAAGCCTACAATTGTAGCACTCGGAGGTTAGAATGGGGAGTCACAGTGTAAGGCTATCCTAAGTTAATAGCAAGTTCCAGGCCAGCCTGGGCCACACAGTGAGACCTTTCAAGTGAGAGTCTCACTCAAAAAGTAGACTTGTAATGTAAATGGGCATAGTGCCATAGGATGAAGGGAAGGAGGGAGGGAGGGAGGGAGGGAGGGAGGGAGGGATGGGAGGCAAACCCTGGGCTCCTCTGTAGCACAGCGGACAACACTTACTTAGCATGCATGAGGTCCTGGTTTCCATCCCACTGAGGTCTCTAGTTTCCCAGAAACTGACCTTAATGTAAAGGCGAGTTTTTTCCGACTCTTCTGTTTCTTTAAAGACCATCTTTTCCCCACTCCATAAACACGTCTGTCAAGTGTCCATACCTGATACACTTTCTGAAATAGGAAATTGGAAAGATTTCCCCAAACTCATGGGAGAAAAAAATGAGGGAAGTTGACTCAGAGAAGTCACAGAGCTCAGTTTCCAAAGGTGACAATCTAGGCAAAGTTTGGAAGAGCGCTTTTATTAAAGGCGTCCCTTAGTGTCCTCAATCCACTTCCTTCCTCCTTCTCAGGAGCCTCAGCCTTGCCACAGCTGACCCTCAGACTCTCTGCTTACTCTGAGGTCCCCTGAACCAGGTGTGGTTGTGCCTGTCTATAATCCCCACATCCAGGAGGCTGGGGCCAGCCTGAGCTACATGGACTGGCCTGTTCAGGGGTAGAGGAAGGCTTGCCTGACACACACAAGGGCCTGAGTTCCATGCCCAGCCCCACAAACAACAACAAAACACAAACAAAATGTCAGCTGGGTGGGACCCACTTAGGCAAGACTTGCAAACTGAGCATGGCTGAGTGACTCAGAGAATGGGCTGGGGACCCAGCCAGGCAGGTTTGGAGAGCCTGCTCAGCAGAGTTCACCTGGAGAGATCTCGGGAGAGTAAGTCCACCAGGCCGGACAGCTGGGAAGCAGGTGCAGATGAGTTCACGGTTGGGTGGAATCACACAGAGGATAGGAGGGACTGCATCCTAACGGACTACTCAGGGCCATTCAGGGGGGTTCTCCAGGTTCAGGCTCGGAACAAGCTTGACTAGAGCAGCCCTGTGCCTTTCCACACATTAATTAAAAATCCCGCATAAAATGCGGGACAGTGACTTGCTTTTGTTGTTTGCTTGTGTTTGTTTTGGAGACAAGGTCTCACTATGTAGCCCTGGCTGTCCTGGATTCACTCTGTAGACCAAGCTGGCCTCAGAGATCCCCTGGCTCCTGGCCAGTGACTTCCAGTAAAGGAAGCTTTCTTATTCTTTTTATTTAATACTCTTGATCATATCCACACCTGACTTGTAGCCTTCTCCCCCTCCTCCCTGCCACCCTAAAATGCCAACCTGTCCCCTCTCATCTTCATGTCCATTTTATTTATTTATTTATTTACTTATATTAGTAAAGAAAGTTTTGTTTTAATGTCTACTCTACTGTTTCCTAAAATGGGCATGAGTGTGTCTGGAAAAACACTTGGGGTTAGCCCTTCTAGGCTCAAACACTCATGGATGAGTCGTTCTTGCTCCTAGTGAATAAGCCCTGAGCAGAGAACACCGGCAGGTCATTCTATTCAATTGTTCACCATTTCCCTTAGTACTCTTTATTTCTCTGTCGTCATCCACAGTTGTTCACCATTAACCTTAGCACTCTTTTTTTTTAAGGTCACAATGACTCCCTCACTTGCACTCCTGAGTCTAGTTTCTACTTTCTTTCAATTTTTTGTCAGCCTATTAAATAGTTGCCAATTTCCTTTTTAAAACACCAACTTTGGGTTTTATTGGTTTGTTCTATTTTTCTAGTTTCTGTCTCATTTATCTTTGTTCTGACCTTAATTTCTTTGCTTTGCTTTCTGAGCCTAAGTCCTTGCACACCATAGGCAAGCATTCCATCCCGGCCAGACTCCAGCCCTCATCCTCATCACCTAACCCTAACTCTAACCCATCTTCTGTCTAATTCTGTTCCTTCTTGTTTTTCTAGTTTCTCTCTGTGAAAGGTTAGGTTATAGACGAAAGATCTTTTTATTTTTATTTTATGTGTACGCGTGCATGTATGTCTGTGCACCATGTGCATGCTTGCTGCCCTCAGAGGCCAGAAGAGGGTGTCAGGTCCCCTCATTTGCAGTTACAGACAGCTGTGAGCTGCCATGTGAGTGCTGGGAGCCAAACCTGGATCCTCTGGAAGAGCAGACAGTGCTCTTAACTGCTGAGACATCTCTCCAGACCACGATTTAAGGTCTTTTTTTTTTTGTAACGCAAGAGATTACAAACTGAATTTCCCTCTAGCCACCACGTTAGCCTCATCTCTTAAGTTGTATGTATTCATTTTAAATTTATTTTGGGACTGTGTCTTGTTTTGTTTTTTGTTTTTTTGAGACAGTTTCTCTGTAGCTTTGGAAGCTGTCCTGGAACTCGTTCAGTAGACCAGGCTGGCCTCAAACTCACAGAGATCCACCTGCCTCTGCCTCCTGCTTGCTGGGCTTAATGGCATGCACCTCCACTGCCCAGTTTGGGACAGTGTCTTTGTTAAAGTTACTATTACTATGATATACATCATGACCAGGGAGGAAAGGGTTTCTTTGGCTTACACTTCCACATCGCTGCTCATCACTGAAGGAAGTCAGGGCAAGAACTCAAACAGGGCAGGAACCTGGAGGCGGGAGCTGATACAGAGGCCTGGAGGGGAGCTGCACACTAGCTTGCTCTTCCTGACTTGTTCAGCCTGCTTTCTTGTAGAACCCAGGACTACCAGCCTTGGGGTGGCCCCACCCACAATGGGCTCGGCCCTTGCAACATTGATCACTAATTAAGAAAATGTCCCACAGATTTGCCTCCAGCCTGATTTTGTGATGACAACTTCTTAAGTGATGCTCCTTCCTCTTCAGTGACTCTATCTTGTGTCAAGTTGACATAAATCTAGCCAGCACAGACAGGGTATCACTATGTAGCCCTGGCTGGTCTGGAACTCATGATGTAAACCAGGCTGGCCTCAGACTCATAGAAATCCACCTGCCTCCACCTACAAATGCTGGGATAACAAGCATGTGTCATCATGGCCAATCATAACTTTTTAGATAGTCCCTTTGTTTGAGACAAGGTCTCATGTAGCCCAAGCCTACCTTGAACTTGCTGTGCAGCTAGGATGACCTTGAACTTCTGGTCTCCTGTCTCCTGCCCTGGACTTCCTGGTGCAGCGGCCACACCTAGCAGGACCCCAGGGCTTCAAGCCTGCAGAGAAAGCATTACACTAACTGAGCTGTGTCCCTAGCCCTCGGACATCTCTACTGACACTATCTAACCAGAATGTTATTCTAGTGCAGATGCCAGGCTTTCCAAACACATGCAAAACAGATACCATAAGGCGTTTGTTAAGTCCAGGATCGTCAATATGAACCATCCTCGTTGTGTGTCTCACTTTTTATTTTAATTTAAAATTGAACTTTTCACAATATAATGTGGCAGTTTTAGAAAACCGATTATGGCACTAGAGTTTTGCTTTTGTTTTTGACACAGGGGTTCCCTTTGTGGCCCTAACTGACCTGTAGCTCAATATGAAAGCCTGGCTGGCCTCGAACTTGCGATGAACTTGTTTCTGCCTCCCTGAGCAGTTTGTTGTTTTGTCATTTGTTTGTTGTGATTGGTTGTTTGGTTTCTTGACTAAATCAATTCTTTTTGGTCAGTCTTCTTGGTCATGTGTTATATGTGATAGTCCAAGGACGTCTGCAGCTTCTCTAAGCCCATGGGCTGGGAAGAGCATTTGCCTAGCACTGGTAAGGCCCTGGTTCAGTTCAATAGGGAGGGAAATGGCTTTCAGATACACACACACACACACACACACACACACACACACACACACACACACACACACACCTGTCAAGTCCTTTTCGAACAACTCATTCCCAGAAGCTACTAAGAAACTTAAAGACATTAACACTGGCAGTTTTCTGGGGGGATTTAGTGTATTTTAGCCCTCTGTGGCTGCTCGGCTGCCAGCTTGCTTTGTGGCTGCAGAAGTATTTTCTTTTCTTTTTTTCTTTTTCTTTTTCTTTCTTTTTTTGTTTGTTTGTTTTGTTTTGTTTTGTTTTTCAAGACAGGGTTTCTCTGTGGCTTTGGAGGCTGTCCTGGAACTTGCTCTGTAGACCAGGCTGGTCTGGAACTCACAGAGATCCTCCTGCCTCTGCCTCCCAAGTGCTGGGATTAAAGGCGTGTGCCACAACCACCCGGCATATTTTTACAAGACTGTCCTGTGTCTTGAAGAGAGATTGGTAGTAGGAGGACATGAGGCACCTCGGAGCTGGCCGCAGTGAGACCTTCCTTGATAAGCACCCTTTGAGCCTTTACTTTTTCCCCAGAGTTCTGAAAGGGTAACTCTGATAGTTTGGTCAGTGTTGAGCAGTACTGAACACACTGTAGGCCGGGACGCATGTATGTTCTGTTAGAGGAGGGCGGGGCTGAGGTTCAGCACCATTGCTGCTGCTTGCTTCTTGACAAAGAAAGACTTTAGCCATCTAAACGGTCACAGGCAAAGGACAAGGGTGAGTGAGAGAGATGGCCTCCTGAACTTTGGGGGGGCGCTACATGGATCGGGGGTGTCTACATTTAGATTACATGGGACAGAGCCAGTTTGTTACTCATCCCTGGTCTAGCAAGATTGACATACAGGTGCCATCCAGCAGCTGTGACTGACTCAAGGCCACATGTCCGCAGCCATCAGGTGGGTTTGGGGGGGGGGATAGGCAGGACCTACAGAGTTCTGGTTTTTATCTCTCACTTGCAGGGTACAGAAGCTCCTCTCCACAGTCCCTTAATTTAAAAAGAGGGATCCCTGCCCATGGGTCTCATCCAGACACCGTTGGTGAAGGAGGAAACTGGCTCTGAAAACTAACGGGAACAGTTACTTGCCAAACTGGGGGAGAGCAGGAGGTGTTTGTATCTGAAATTGTCTGTGTAAGAGCTCATTGTGAGCAGGGACTGCAGGTCTCCACTCCTGGAACTCAGATCCCAGATGACAGATAGCAACAGCTGTCACTCAAAGTCCGGATCTGGGTCTTTGCCTTCCTACTCCACCCCTTACCTGGGTGAGGGGGACTGACACAGAGGCAGCTTGGGCCCTGCTCTGACTGGCGCTCTTCTGGGAAAGGACTGAGAAGGAAGGGGTGAAGGACAAAGATGGCCATAGGCAGGCCTTATGTCCTGTGACGGCAGCTAAAGTGGCGCTTTGTGGGGCCCGTCCAAGAACAGAGACCATGACAGGGAACTGCTGAGGTAGGCAGCAGGGTGCTAGTGATATACCTGGTGATGTCACAGTCTTCCCCTCTGGTCTTCTGCTTCTGTAATGCCCACGTCTGTGTGAGGGTACGAACACCTGAGTGTCCACAGAGGCCAGAAGTGTCAGATTCCCCTGGGCTGGACTTGCAGACAGTTGTGAGCCATGCTACCAGTGTTGATCCCACTGAGTGAGAATTAAAGCCAACGTAGCAAGCTTTATTTACTGTGCATAGGACAGACCCTCCAAAGCAGGACTGGAGAGAGTGGTGTGGTTTAACTTTTCAGGCCTCTTTTTATAGGGAAAAAAATGCAAACTGGGGATTTTCTAAGGAATTTGGTAATGTATTGACTTGGCAAGCAAATTTTACAAAAGCAGACAGCAAACTGGATTATTTGACAGATCATCTTGACAGAAGAGATATCTCAAGATTCCTTGGCAGAGAACCTATCAGGGTAGAACAAGTACAACGAGGTGTGAGTCAGACTCCACTGGGTAGGGAGCCTGTTAAATCCCAGAACCATGTTCAAGCATGGTCAACTTGAATTTTGCAGCAAATAGAAATAAAGTTACTCTGATCTTGTAACAAAATAACTTTTAACTTGAAGATGGAGTCAGGCTGGTCCATCACATGGAATTTGGGAACAGAACTCCAGAACTGTTCCCACTCTTAGCTGAGCCATCTCTCCAGCCCTCAAACCTTTTTTTTTTTTTTTTTTTTTTGCTCTGCTATGAGAGCCAAAGCTGTTTGACTTAAAGTGTGACCCCACAAATTCAACAGAAGTTTATTGAACCCTGACACTGTGCCAGGCTTTATAATAGAAGCCACAAACTAGTATCACTCTGTGTGTGCAAAATCCTATTCCTGGCCTAGGTGGAGCCTTTACCTTGTCTGGGAATTGGGGAGTCACTGCCCACTGGGCCAAGTGGACATTTTATCTATGCTTCCATTCTTTCACTCAATCAAACTACCCTAAGCAGGATTAGACAGAAGGAAAACACTGATTAGGACACATAGCTCAGCTTCTGCCTGAGCTGTTTCTTTTCCATATTGTATTTTATGAAGAAGAATCAGATCTGGAATGGGAAGGTAGGAGGGGCTTGATCCTGGAACTGGACAAGGTAGGAAAGGGAGGCAGACAACAATGCAACCCACGTCCTCTGACTTCCTCAGGGCACCTACTGACTACAAAATCCTGGCCCTAAGATTCTAAAATCGGTAACAGACTTAAAATTGGATTTCTATGTTCTGTGTACTCAGAACATTCTAGAATAAGCTAGCCAGGCAAATGATAAGGAGTTAGAACTGAAGTGATGGTGTGACTTTTCCATGAGATATGACCAGAAAGCAGCCTGCTAATGTGAGGTGACGCTATTTTATGCCATGGGAAAGTGTCAGCCACAGCCTGAAAAGGACAGAGATGGGCCCTGAGTCACACATTCTCCTCACCTCCTTTGGAAGGGCACCAAAGCAACAGGAGCTGTGAGGTGCTGTGTTGGTACCTGATGACAGTCCACCAGCTGTCTCTCAGTGTCCCTCCTTACAGTTTCATCAGTTCAAAGCTTTGTGAGCTTTTAAAACATTTGCAAGGTTTCTCTGTGTAGCCCAGGCTGTCCCGGAACAAGCTTTGTGAACCAGGCTGGCCTCAAACTCAGAGATCTGCCTGCCTCTACCTCTTGAGTGACCCCTCAGTTCCCCTACTGCCCCCCACTCCTCCCATGCTGGGATCAAGGTGTGCACCACCACACCCCACTTAAATGTTTCTAATTAAAGTAACTGAATTCAGAGTTTCCATCGAATCCTATTGTGTCAGGAATACTTGCAAAGAGGAAGTTAGAGAGTCCTGGCCTAGTGTGTAGGGCCAGGAAGCTTTGAAAGGGAACCCTGTTTCACTGAGACACTGGCCCTTACAGGTAAAGCAAAGGGGATAAAGCAGCGGCTGCTTGGTGAATGGTAACAGATCCAGCAGGGAAAAACTGAGAGGCAAGAGCCACCAACATCTCAGGAGCCACCAAACACCAGGCTTCCTCTGGTGCTACATGGCTACTTCCTCATTCCCCCGAAAAACACAGGCCTTCATGTCAGAGAAAAGGAGGAAAGATCTGGGGGAGCTGAGCCAGGGCAGGGGTGGGGGGAGGCAGGAAGGGCTGCTTTTGGTGCCCCAGGTACTGACTGTACTCAGTGTGGCAGAGACCTTGGCTGGATATGACAAGTGGCCTCTTGCCAACAGGAAGTCAGTGATAAACTTCTGAAACAGGAGGCTCTGCAGATGGGAACGAGGAAAGCCACACACTGTGAGGCAGGAAGAGCATAGGTTGTGCAGGCAGAGTTGAGTCAGGCTGTCTGGATCTGCAACCTACACACACACACACACACACACACACACACACACACACACACACACGTGCACATGTGCACACTCACATACATACACATACACACACACACACACACGCATGTGTGCACACACACGCACACGCATGTGCACACGTGCACACTCACATATATACACATACACACACACACACACACACGCATGTGCACACGTGCACACTCACATATACACACACATGTGCACACGTGCACACTCACATATATACACATACACACACACACACACGCATGTGCACACGTGCACACTCACATATATACACATACACACACACACGTGCACATGTGCACACTCACATACATACACATACACACACACACACACGTGCACACTCACATATACACACACATGTGCACACGTGCACACTCACATATATACACATATACACGCATGCACACACACACATCACTCAGGCAAGTTTTCTAACTTGTCTACTTCTTTCTCATCCAAAATATGTCTCAGTCATTAAGTGCAGGAACCACTCCAGGGAAAGAGGACTGGAGTCGCCCTGTAACTCGAGCTCCAGGGAATCTAACACCTCTGGCCTCTGTGGGCACCTTCACTGGCATGCAAATCTCCACATGCAGACCCATAAACATACACATAATTAAAAATGAAAATCTTAAAAATGTAGGTAAAGAGCTGGAGAGAGGGCTCAGTGCTTAAAAGTTCTTATTGCTCTCCCAGAGGATGTGTGCTCAGTTTCCAGAACCCACGTGGTAGTTCACAACCACCCACTACCCCATTTCCAGGTGTCCGATACCCACTTCTGACCTCCACAGAAACTAGGAACACACACGGTGAGCATACATACTTGCAGGCAAAATAACTCATACACAAAATAAAATCAATAAAATAATTTTAAAAGATAGGTGAACAAATGTCATGCATTGTAGTCCTGTGGAGAAATGAAAGCCCCAAACCACAAGTCCCTGGGGAAATGGAGGCCCGCCCCTTGCCGCAGGACTCTTGGGCAATGAGTGCAAAGCCCTGGCCTCAGCAAACGCCTGAACATCAGCAATGACTTCACACCACTTAGCTGGGGGTGCTATTTAGATTCAGAACAAAGCAAGCCAGGAATGTGAATATGAGGTCAGTCTCTTCCTGCAGCAAACACTGGGGTCCACTGATGGGAGACCCGTGCTGATGGCACACCGTGCTTCCCACACCCGGCTCCCTACAGCATGGAGGTTTGGTCCAGGTTCCTCCCCGTGCTCTGCCCTGAGCTGTGTCCCTGCCTTTCCCCCATCACTTCTTTATCTGAATCCAGATCTTGATGAGTCAGCAATGCAGTGCAGGCCTTGAGTTTACAACCCTCCTGTTCCAGACTCCTGAGTAGCTAAGTGCCACCACCCTGTGTCCATACCCAGCTTTGAATCAATCCATCAAAACAATGTGAATCCCTGAGGCGTTAGATCTGGACGAAGTTGGGTAAGCCTGACTCCCAGCTGTGGGTAAGCCTGACTCCCAGCTGTGTCTCGGAGAGCTTTATGAGGTTACTCTTCAGAGGCCTGGAGTATGTCACAGTTAGCTTTGGTTGTCAACTTGTCTGCACTCGGAGGAGGGAACCTTAACCAAAACTTTGCCTCCATCAGATTAGCTTCTGGCCATGTGTATGAAGCACTTTCTTAATTGAGGTTCCCTCTTCTTGGGTGTGTCAAGTCAGCAGCTGAAGCCAACCATGGCCTGGTCATTTCTACCTATTGTCTATTTAGGCAAATGTTTTTCTTAAAAATCTCTGGCATGTAAATGTAAGCCATGTGTTTCTGTTCAGTCTGTATCTATTTAATCAGCAACCCTTTGATGTAAATACTCGATGGCCAAATTAATTTAGAAATCCCCACCAGAGAACTGTTTTCCAAATGTAACTTGAGGTCATCGTCACTGAATATGCAGGAAGTCCTAACTTAAGACATGTGTTGTTTATTTATTTTTGAAAGAGAACGAAGGTGGGAGGGAGAGAGACAGAAAAGAGAGAGAGAGAGGGGGGGGGAGACTGGCTGGTTTGGAACTCACTTTATAGACAAATCTGGCCTCAAACCAAATTGTGATAATTGTATAAGTCAATCAGTACAGAAACAACCGTAATGTGAGTCGTTCAGGATCTATTCTGAGAGGAAGTTGCGGGCTGAAAGCATCAGTAACGGCCACCACTATCACCTCGACACCACCTGTATCCGTCCCCACTTCACCCATGAGGTCTTATTCCAGTCTCTCACCTGAGCAAATGCCTAAAGCCTTTGAGGAGGCAGTGAGTACCTGGTGCACCAGCGCTTGGGAGGCACCAGGTAGGGAATAGTGTATTCATGGTCCAGCCTATTACAGGAGTGTCATGGTCTAGCCTGGACTCTGCCAATCCCCACAAGTTAGATTCAGCCACCTGTCCCTAGTATGCCAACTAGAGAGATAAACAGTGAAAAGCAGAGAAAGGAGAGGTGTTCAGTTTGGCTACAGTGGGAAGAACAGATTGATCTGTCTCAAGGAATCTTCTCGTATTGGCGTGAGGCTTGGGTGTAAGGGCAATGTAATTTTTCATTCCCGGCCAAGATGTGGGCCCACCCATCACTGACCCTTGGGCTGGCCTGTGTCTGCTCTGGTCAGTCAAGTGCAATGCTGATCTGCCATCAGAACTGTGTGTAATCTCTTCCCGCTCTGCCTGGCATCAGGCGTCCTGCCCCCAGCATGAGGCTCTGTTAGATAATCGGATAGCAGAAGTGTCTTCTCCTGCTCTTCTGCCAGGAGGTAAAACCCTGGGCTATGATATAAGACTCTGTTAGAGACAGAGAGAGACAGAGACAGAGACAGAGAGACGAGACACACAGACAATGACACACACACACACACACACACACACACACACACACAGAGCTGACCAAACTGTGTCTCAGACAAGTGTTAACCATCTTTGGGTCATTTGGCTGTGAGTACCAGACAACATAAAAACATTCCTAGTCTCAAACTTCATCAGGAGCCTCATAGGGGAAAAGACTCTTGCCACTGGCCGGGTGCGGGCAAACAGAAAGGAAAACCCATCTACAATGGCTTCCAAGTCCTTTTTATTTTTTCTCTCACCCACATCTGGTGATTTGCTGCTAAGAATGTTTCCTGTTTCACATGATAAACAGGTTTCGTTTTTGAAATCACGGGGCACAGCCAAGTTAATTCCAACTGGCCTATGAAGAGTCACCTTGAGGGGCTGGGGTACAGCTCAGTGGAGGAGCAGTCGCCTCCCATATGCAATGCCCTGGATTTGATCCCCATGCCCTGAGAAAGAGGAGGAGGAAGGAGAGGAGGAGGAAAACGTGGCCAAGCACCTTGGCTGTCTTAATAGTTGTGTCACACTGTAATTAAACAATCAAATATATAATTTATGGTGACAGATTTTCTTCTAAACTCCCTGGCCAGAGGAACCATAGATACCACTCCTTCCCCCAGCACAGAGCCTGTCCCATAGTAGCTGCACAGTTGACATTTGTTGGAGGAATGAATGAGAAGGCTTCGGATGGAAGTCAGGACACTTTCAGGCCTGCGTCCAAAGGGGCCAGGCCAGCACAGGGGGGGGGAGGGGAGGGCAGTCTGGAGCCGGGAGGAAACACTCAAACCGTGATAGCCTCAGGTGGAAGGGACAGGACGAAGGCATTTTAAAGAGAAATTGGGTCTCATATGATGAAAACTGGATTTAGTGGCGCAGAAAATATTGAAACTGAGGAGTGTTGGGAGTAAATCTAAGATAAGAAAATAGAACTGAGGCAGTAAGTTCAAAAAAGAAAGGTGGTTTCTTCAGTGAGGAAAGATGCCTGCCTACAGATTCTTGGCATTCAGATAAAAAGAATTAATAACAATGCAAATATTGGAGACACACAGGAGGAAGCCTGTAAATTCATTTTCTGCTATAGCAAAATCACAGAATGGGTAACAATAAAAAGAAAAAGGAATAAATTTCTCAGATTTCTGGAGTCTGAACAGCCCGAAGTCCAGACACCAGCATCTGGCAAGTGGGGGGGGGGAGAACACCACCCAGAGATACGGCTGTGCTTGTCAGTTTTTGTCATCTTGGCACAAACTATAGTCACCTGGGAATAAGGACTCTTAACTGAGGAATGAGATTGCCCTGCATGCAAATCTGTGCGACATTTTTCTTGATGTGTGGAGGCCCAGTCCACTGCGCGCGGTGCCACCCCTGGGCAGATAGTTCCAGGTTGAATAAGAAAGAAGGCTGAGCAAGCCATGGAGCGCAAACACTGATCGTCTCTGGTCTCTCTGCATCAGTTCCTGCCTTGAGTTTCTGCTTCCCATCATGATGGGAATAAACCCTTTCCTCCCCAAGCTGCTTTCCGTGTTTTATCTCAGAACAGAAAGCAAGCAAGAACAATGGCCAAGCCACTGACTTGGTAAAGAACCAGCCTTCTGCAATGAGTAAGTCTTGAATGAGGATATAGGTCATTTAGCACTGGAGCGCCAACCATCTGTCTCCTAAAGGTCCCGGCTCTCAACTCTTTGCATTGAGAATTATTAAATTAAGTTCCTAGCACACGAACTCTGAGGCATACAGTCAGACTACAGCGAAGCTCTCTGAGGCACACAGCAAATCTAGGGCACACATTCAGACCACAGCAGAGAGGTTCAGCAATGCCATGTAGAGAAACACGTCCTTGCTGCAGCCGTCACGGGATTGTTCCCACAGTCAGTGCTGTGTGCTTTTAGTTCTCTGGCCCGCTCCCTTCAGAAAGCATTTTAGAAGTTCTCAGGGGAGTCTCTTCCTTTAGGTGAACCAGGCCAAGCTAAATCAGAAGAAGGCGAGAAACAGTACTGGAAATTAGATTCAGGCAGAAATCATACAGACACTCCACCAGGAATGATGGGCACCAAGTCAACCGACAAAGACTAATGGGAGAGACAGCAACGCACACTGTAGTCTCGGCAGTTGGGAGGTGGAAGCAGGGGGATTACTGTCTTGAGCATACCATGTCAGAAACAGACTACACATTTGTGTGTTTCTGTGACTTCAGAATTTATAGAAAAACAAGGAAGCTACAAGGTCAGACGGTCACATGATCCCACTTTTCTTGGCTACCCTGCTCTCCTGGCTAGTTTTTGTCAACTTGACACAAGGCTAGAGCCATCTGAGAGGAGGGAACCTCATTTGAGAAAATGTCTCCATAAGGTCTGACTGTAGGGAATTTTCTTAGTGATTGATGGGGGAGGGCCCAGTGCATTGTGGGTGGGGCCACCCCTGGTCTGGTGGTTCCGGGTTCCACAAAAAGCAGGCTGAGCAAGCCATGAGGAGCAAGCCTCCTCCATGGGCTCTGTGTCAGCTCCCGCCTTCAGGTTCCTGCCCTGTTCGAATTCTTGTCCTGACTTCCTTCAAATATGGACTATGATGTGGAAGTGTTTGCCAAATAAACCCTTTCCTCCCTAAGTTGTTTTTGGTCACGGTGTTTCGTCACAGCAATAGTAAACCTAACTAGGACACCTGCTAAGGTAAACACAGGTTCTTTTGTTTTGTTTTCTGTTTTTTTGTTTTTTTGTTTTTGGTTTTGGTTTTTTTTTTGAGACAAGTTCTCACCATGTAGCCCTGGCTGGCTGGAGCTCATTGTGTAGACCTAGATGGCCTAAAAGCCACACGTCTCTGCCTCCTGAGTGCTGAAATTGTGCTGCCACAACTGGCCATTTTTAACCTTTATTCATATGTGTCATGTGTGTTTGTGTGAGTCTATGCCATAGGAGTGAAGGTCCCCACAGAAGCCAGAAGAAGGTGCCATGTCCCCTAGAGTTTGAATTACAGGCGTTTGTGAGCTACTGTGTGGATGGCTGGAATGGAAGTCGGGTCCTTTGCAAGAACAGCCAGTGCTCTTAACCACTGACCCTCTCTGCAGCCTCTTGTATTTAAGGTTTATTTGTTCTTGTTATTTGTTTGTTTGTTTGGTTGGTTGGTTAGGGGGTTGGGTTGTTGATTTGCTTCTTTAGTTGGATGGTTGGTTTGGTTTGGGATTTTTGTTTGTTCTTTTAGAGACAAGGTCTCTCTTGTGTGAGTTCTGTGTGTTGAAGATTTATTTGGGTTTCAAAATATAGGCATGTACTGGGTGTTACAGACAACAGCATAGCCAGTGATGATACAAATCTCTTATTTCTGAAAATTAAAAGCTGTTGCTGCTCCCAAATCAATACGACCACTACACAATTACCTTGGTCATTTGTAAAGCAGCATTAGTGATCAGCTGGTTATGCTTAGCTTTTCCTTTTTGAAGTGAAATGTTCTCTTAATTTACACCTGCCCTACAGTCTGAATCTTGGCTATTGTCTTTTCTAACTGTCCGTGGGTGGGGATTAGGCAAGTCAGTCTTGTGGACAGCGAGGGGAGGGGAGATTCTGCCTCCAGGTGTCAGATGGAGAGGCTGGGTTTAGAGCTGTGGACAACCCCCCCCCCCCCAAAGGACACAGTAAAAATCAGTGATGACCAAATTCACTCCGTGAACTAGCTGGAACTTTCAGTTTCTGCAGAGGTAAGTCAGCCTTCTGAGGAAGAATGAGGAAACAGGGAGAGGCTCAGCCCCAGTCAGAGGTGTGGAAGTTGCAAAAAGCAGGAAAGGGTAGGAGGATTTGCTACCTGGCACTTACTCAAGTCTGGCTCCTCCTCTGGCCAACTGGAAGGCTGCCTTCCTGAACCTTCCAAAGGGTCTAAGTCAGCTCCGGCGGAGAAGCCAGACCTCAAGGGGCCAGCGAAGGGCTTACTACATAGTAAGATCTCACTGCTCCAAAGAGCTCAGGAATCCCTCTGCCCGGTGCATTCAGCTTTTAGAGGCCATGTTGACGATTGTTCAGGTCTCTTACTGTGAGAGAATGGATGAAATAATTTGTGCAGAGAGACTACGGTTTGTCATAAGCCAAGAGAAAGGTCTAAGGTTTAAAGGGCGCTGACCGGTCTTTGTCGCTAACCACTTCCACATGATCGAAACACACTACTGCCCCCACCCACGCTTGCCCACAGCTGTCACGTCCAACTTTGCCATTGGTCACTCTGCAGTTCCTTTTGGGTTCCTTTCCTTTATCACCAGGAAGAGCAACACCACACATCAGTTCAACAACACCCAGTGGGTTGTTCTCAGTACTGTTCCTCAAGTGTCCTCAGGTATCTTTTACACTGATCCCTTTTTCTGTCACTATGATAAAATACTCTGACAAAAGCAATTTAGGCCCATTGGTGGAACATGCCTTTAATTCCAGCAAGGAGGGAGAGGCTGAGTTCAAGGCCAGCCAGGCTACACAGTGAGTTCTAGGACAGCCAGAGCTACATAGAGACCCTGTCTCAAAAACTAACAAAGAAAGCAGTTTAGGGAAGGAAAGGATTTCTTTGGCTCACAGAGTTTGTCATCCATGTGGCAGGGACAGAAAGGCAGCAGGAGCTCAATGTCAATGGTCACATGAATGACACCCACCATCAAGGACATGAACACTGGTGCTCAACTCCCTTCCTCTCAAGCAACCCAAGAGCCATGACCAGGGAATGGTGCTGTCCTCTGTTAGTGTGGGTCTCCCACCTCAGTCAACCTGGTCAGCACCATCCCTCACAGGCGCTCCTGGAAGATTGTCTCCAGGTGGCAGCAGGTCCCATCAAGTTGACATCACAAGTGACTTGTTTGTATTTGTTTCTCATGGCAGTGGCATTTGAAATAGTTCAGATTGAAGAAAGAAGGAAAAAATAGCTTTCACTCAAAATGGGAAGAGGTTGTTTATTCTGGATCCAAATAGCCTGGGAACACTGATTGAGATTACCCCAAACTCTATGTTCCAATGTGATAAGCTTCATCAAGTTTTTATAGTCACAAAGCAAACACAGTCATAAACCAACACATTTTTCAAATACATCGGTGGATGTAACAAGGAGATTGGCAGATCCGGCTGGGTTAGCTCTTAAGGGAGAGGGGCATGATATAGATTGTTATTTTTAGGGCAGCAGAATGTTGGTTCCCCACCAAGGCCAGAGGCAGAACTCAGATTCATTTTTTAAAATATATATTTAATAAAAAAAAAGCCAAGTGTGGTGGGGCATGCCTTTAGTCCCAGCACTCAGGAGGCAGAGGCAGGCAGATCTCTGTGAGTTGGAGGCCAGCCTGGTCTGCAGAACAAGTTCCAAGACAACCAGAGCTGCCTCAAAAAAACATATATAAAATTTGGTTTAATTTATTTATATGAATATTTGCCTTAGTGTATGTCTGTGCACACTTACCTGCTTGGTGCCAACAAAGGCCAGAAGAGGGTGTCAGATCCCTTGGAACTGGAGTTACAGGTGGTCATGAGCTCCTGTATGTTTGCTGGACACTGAACTCGGGTTCTCTGCCATAGCAGCCAGTGTTCTTAACCACACATTTCTTATTGTGCCTGGGGGAGATGGAACCTAAAGCTGCTGGTGAGGACAGGGTCTACTAATGCCTGTCTGGCTGCCCAGCCCTTCAACATGTTAACCAAAGCGGGTCCTGCCTGGAGAGCCTGCTGATGTCAGAGAGTGGAGTCTAGGAGTCACTGTCCCAACTGTGGAGTGGAGTGGAGCCCCAAAGTGGACACTGTACAGCAACACGCTGGCGTTGGAAGCCACGCAGTTCACATAAACATAACCAGGACTTAGGAAATATAGTGGAAAAAGCAACCCTGTTAAAGAAACCATAAAATAGGCCTTTAGACAACTAAAAAGAATGTTCAAACTGTTCACTTATTGTTTAAGACTCTAAATGATCACAGTGCAAATGACCACAGGGCGGAAGCCTCTGCTGGAGGACACACTTAGACTTCTTACACTAATTTACTTTCCAGACTCTAGTTTGGATGGCTCCCGAGCACAACCAACATTTCCCACTGTGTGCAAGTAAAGTGAAAGGCTCCTATGTTCACGGATGCATCACTTGTCTTAGGGGCTATGGCCATAGCTGCTCTTGCAGTGGGACCATTCCGTATCCAGCACCTCCAGTTCCAGGGATCTGGCCTCCATGAGCACTGCGCACATACATGACGCAAAGCACTCATATGGATGATAAATACATTTTTTAAATAGTATCTAATGATGTAGTCCTGGCTGTCCTGGAACTCACTACATAGACTAGACTGGCCTTGAACTCATAGATATCCTCCTGTCTGTCTCTATCTCCCTGTGTGCTACCATGCCTGGAAAACTTTTTAAATAAATGTTTCTTAATTTAAAGATGCCATAAGTGGGGGATAGGAAAAGTCTTTAACATGGGCCTAAGGGAAGAAGCGCTCATTCTGAGACAAAGGAGAGAGCCTTCCCTCAGTACACTAGCTTTCCCCGGGACCTCAGGGATTTTTGCTTGGAGTTTTGGTGCCATTGTTGTTCCTTTTTTATTTTTAACTATTGTCTTACTTATGGGTTTTATTGCCTCGATGAAACATCATAACCAAAAAGCAACTTGGGAAGGAAAGATTCACCTTACACTTTCATGTCTCTGGTCTTGCTAAAGGAAGTCAGGACAGGAACTCAAGCAGAACTGGAACCTGAGGCAGGATCTATGCAGAGGCCATGGAGGGACTATGCTCACTGGCTGGCTCTCCCAGCTTGCTCATCCTGCTTTCTTATAGAACCCAGGACCACCAGTCCAGGGATGGCAGCACCCACCATGGGCTGGGCCCTCCCCCACTGATCACTAATTGAGAAAATGCCCTACACCTGGATCTCATGGAGGCCTTTCCTCAGCTGAGGCTCCTTCCTCTCTGACGACTCTAGCTTGTGTCACGTTGACACACAAAGCCAGCCAGTACAAGTGTTAATAGAGATGGATATATGCTCTATCAGAAATATGTTTAATGAGATATTAAATCTGTAATATCTTAAATACATTTTAAATTTTATTTACATGTAAGAGTGTTTTCAGCCCCCACTTCATATCTTTGAAACACGTATGTGATTCCCCACCCAGAGTCCTGGAAGTTTCTACCCTGAGAACAGGCAAGCTTGTAGTTATGAGAAACAAAGGTATCAGTCATATGACTTATTAAACAGACAGAAAGAAATGGTGGCTAATAAGCGACTAGAAGCCTATTATGACCCACAGTTCCAACTTAAAGAGAAAGAGAAAAGCTGGTCATTTTCCACCTACCACCCACCACCCACCCACACCCACAATTACCCCTTATTTCAGTTTTAAATCCTCGAGTGGGAGGCACTTTTCTTCCTAGAAATATAAAGACCAAGGAGTGAGGCCACTGGACAGAACGGTTCCTGCACACAAGGGAAAACCCATTCAGGATTCCCTCTGTGAGCGTGCAAAGCAGCATGCACACCACCCCCAGACACAATCATTGACACCCACAGACTCTTTCCTTCAGCAGAGATTTCAGATGCCGCCAGCAGGTGGCAGGAGTGATCAGCAGCAAAGGCTGAAGCTTTAAAAAGAAAACTGAAGTTCCTCCAGTGAGAAAATCTCGGGGTTCTGGAAGTAGCCAGAAAGAAAAACTGTTGTATGGACAAACAACTGAAGTTTAGAATGATACGGCCTGAAAAGTGTCACACGCAGTAACAAATAAAAAAACAATGACCATGAAACTCCAAGCAGATAAAACCCCGGGGACCAGGGGAAAGTTAGTGTACTGCAGGAAGGCTCTCCCCTTGCTCTCCGAATGAGCTGTGCTTCCCTCGGGCCCCTGTTGAAGTCTTCCCCTCCTATACCCCACTTATTGCATCTTTAAATCAGGGACCCTGATTTTATTCACACGTGTAATTCAGGATCCTGGAACCTGCTGTGTTCAACTTAATGTTAAGGGAAATGTAAGAACCACGAATGCAGAATAGTAGAGTCCCCAGAGGGCTATCGGTGCTCTGTCCTCTTGCCATTCTTTGTATACACACATTTCGTTTCCTCCCTGGCCACTACCAGCCATTCCTGAGATCCCCACCAGAGGCGCCAAACATGTGGGAACAAACAGGGAAATTGGGGTGCCCTCTTGGCATCCTAGTCTCCTTACAAGAATTTCAAGATGGGAGTGTTAGCAGACGCCTTTGATCCTGGCACTCAAGAGACAGAGGCAGGCAGATCTCTGTGAGTTCAAAGTCAGCTTGGGCTATAAAGTAAGTTCCAGGCCAGCCAGGGCCACATAATGTGAACAGATCTGAAAAACACAACAGAGGAGGAGGAAGAAGGGCGGGAGAGAGGGAGAGTGAGGGAGGGAGGAGACAGGGAGGAGGAGGGGGAGGGAGGGGAGGAGGAGGAGGAGGGAGGGAGGGAGGGAGGGAGGGAGAGGGAGACAGGGAGAGAAAGAGAACTATTTAAGAACAGACACTAGGACAGTTTTATTAGAGTTTAAAATTGAAGCCCTGGGACCTGGGACATGGAGCAGTAAATCTTGGCATCTACCCAGGAGAGAGAGAAGCCATGCCAGTTGAGTTTAAGGAAATGGAGATGAGCAGCATTTGGACAAGCAGCCACACTGCAGAGAAGGAAACTTTAGAGGAAGAAACCCAATGTGTTAGGGAAATCATGGCAGAAAAGAGATGGGAAGAAAGGGACGGTTTTGCCTCTCAGAATTACCATACTTAGGAAGCTGCAGGGTTGGAGCTCATGTATAGTGTCCACACTAGGGCCAGGAATTCTGGGAAGGAAAGGTACATTGTCTTAATGGGATAGTTATTTCTCCCATCACTTGAGCGTGACTTAAAGGTGTGTCTGCCTTCCTGAGGGGTGGTCCCTCACCTAGGTGACTGACTTGCCCTAGGTTAGGTCTCCACCCAGGTCCCCTGGTACTGGCTCTGCCATCAGGGTGGAAGATGGGAAGCTGTTGTCATTGCTCAATGTGCAGCGTATGGATCTTTCCCTTCTGAGCAAAACAAAGCAGAATCCATCTGTTTCCTTAGGAGCCCAGGGGTCCCTGGCAGTTCCTCGAATCGGGTGCCTCATGGGAACACCGAAGCTCACCTCCTGCCACATTTCACAACCCTTCCTGGAATCTTCACTGAAGGACAGTTGTGTTTGGGCTCTGACTCCGTATTTTTTCATTCTGCTTTGTTCTCAGGATGAAGACCTTGAAGAGCAGGACTCACCAGGAAACAGCACAGTCAGGAGCAGAGTTTTACAGAGCGGGGAACAAGGAAATGCCAAACAGGTGAGCCTGCAGATGTGGAAGACGACAGTTGAGGAACTGTTGCCATGGTGACACTGCTGCCTGTGAATGGAGTGTGCTTAGTGTGTCTAAGGCAGAGTAGTCCAGAAAGCATACATACCCTAACAACAAGATTTCACTTTTACCGTCTCAGAGTTCCCTGAAAGAGAAAACAGCCCCAGGCAAAAAGCCCAGTCTTGGGCCAGCATGGCAGGTCATCCTTGTAGCCCCAGTTACTCAGAGGGCAGAGGCAGGATCAGGGCCAGCCTGGGGTGAGACCTCCTGGCAGAAAAAGAAAAACACCAGAATGTTAGGGTGAGGGATATGTGAGATGCCCCTCCCTTGTTTCCGTGGAGCCCAAGAGTCCCTCACAGGACTTTAGCTTGTCAAGTCTTTTTGTTTGGAGTTGGGCTTTATTGTTTTTATTTTATTGTTGTTATTTTGGGGTTTTTTTTCTAATTATTGTTTGTTTGGGGGCGACAAGGTCTCATGTGACCCAAGCTAGCTTCAAACTCAGTATGCAAAGGAGGATGACCTTGAACTCCTGGTCCTCTGACTTCACGATTCCCAGTGGTGGGATGACAGGCATGGGCACCCCATCTGGCAAGAAGCTCTGTGTTGTTAGAATTAGGTAGAATTTCTTCTGTTGCTAAAAAAAAAAAAAAAAAAAAAGGTAAGTAAATAATTACTCATGGAGATCACCCTTGAAAAATAATCCTGAGTACCTAAAACTGGAAAAAAATATTGTAGCAAAACTGGAAGATGAAAGTTGGTTTTTCATCCAAGGTGAGAGACTTGGTGTGTCTTGGAACGTAGCGTATGTTTATGCAAATACACCCTTGTGCATGTCGATTTTAGGATCACAGTCTTCATCTTACTTACTACTTATTTAATATATTGTGCAAAGTTTTCGTCAACACATGTCCCCCAGCAAACAAACTCATCCACATGAAAACCGCCCCCAGATGCTTACAGCAGTTTTTATTCATAATGGGCAAACCTTGGAAGCAGCCAGACACCCATCAGTAAATCTGATAAACGGTGGTCCAGCCAGATAATTCCATGGTTTTCCAGCACTAGAAACAAATGAGGAAGTTATGGAAAAGGTTATGAAAAGACCTAGAGGAGCTGTAAATGCAGAGTGAAAGAGTCGAGTTTAAGACAGGAACACCCCCACACCACACCCAATGGCATCTTCCTAGAAATGGCAAAGCCACAGAGGAGTTAAGGGATAGTGGTTTTCAGGGTTTAGAGAGAAAGTGGGGGTGAGCATCGGGAATTTTACAGCACTAAAGCCATTCTGTACAACACAACAACTGTGAAGGCCCACTGTTATCCATTTATCCAAACATAGATGGAGCCCTCCAGAAAATGACCCTTGTGTCAGTTGGGGTTCTCTACAGGAATAAAACCCACAAAATGAAATAGCCTGATAGGAGAGGTTAAGGATAATTTTGGTGTCCATCTTAATAACAGAAGCATCCCATAGGTGTCAGGTAGCTTGGGACACGTTGACAACAGAACACCATGATCATTTAAATCAAATATTTACCAAGTTATGGGCCAAGCTAGATGTCAGGTAGACTGACAGATAAGGGGCTGGAGAGATGGCTCAGCTGTTAAGAGCACTGGCTGCTCTTGCAGAGAGTACCTGGTTGCCATTTCCAGCACCCACATGACAGCTCACAACCATCAATAACTTCAGTTCCATAGGATCTGACACCCCCTTTTGGCCTCTGTGAGCACTGCATGCATGTGGTGCATACACAGACAGGCAGACATTTCTACACATAAAATAAAAATAAGTAAACCTATCTTTAAAAGAAGACATAAATGGCCGACTGTGGTACCTGGAACTCGGTTGGACCCAGCCTGTCTTCCTGTGGTTCATGCCTTCCTAGTGCCTGAGGACCACTCTGGAAACAAAGGTGACAGGAGGCAGAAGGGGAATACTCCTGGATGAGTTATGTGACCTTGGTGTCTTTCTGGGTCAGAAGTGATCTATCTCCATTTTAAGTGCAGAGGGCAAAAGGCCACTCTGTGTGTGGCAGCGAGCAGAAGCCCCGGTGTTATACTTGCCAGCGTATGTCCAGAGAGAGCCAATGTGCAAATCCAACCAGCTACAGCGGCCAACTGCACCAGCTGGAGACACATTGTGGAACGGAGAGAGGGAGATATTCTGGGAGCAGGATAGGTCATGGATATTTGGGAGAAAGCTCACACTGTTTCCAGAAAAACTGTCCACGGAAAGTGGCTCAGCTGCACGTGACACTTAAGTCATCAGGACGAGGACAACGCTCCTGTGATCCTGAGGGGCGTCTGTCAGCTCTTGAAGGATGAGGCAGCTATTCATATCTGCAAGCCAAACCTTGGTTTGGTTTCAGCACTCCAGCGATGAGCTGGTTCAGTGTAGAGGAGAATTACACAGCCTGGATACTAACTTCATTTAGCCCTTCCTCAAACCAGAGTTGCGTCTGCTGTTGAGTGGTCACAGAAGAAACAAGAACAAGATCAGAAATGCAAGCATGTTCTGCTTTTCTAAAAACAAAAGAGGTGGTGATGGTGTGGGGCGTGTTGCCTGAGGCTCCTCTAGGAGGAGAGGGGTCACATGTGTGATCCTGAGCTTCTTTTGATTATAAGATGTCCGTGCAGTAGATAAGGGGAGTCGTTTCTTGCACAATAATTTTAAAAGGACGGTTGAACATTCTTGCCTGAATGCTGAGCTGAGGAGCCCAGGGTCCATGGTGCCCAGATTCTCATTGTTCTCTCTGCTCCAATGTTTGATCGCCAGGGTGACAGGCAGATCACGATTGAGGAGGAGTCGTCTCCAGGAAACAAAGAAGACGTGGAGGGTGATGACCAGGATGACCATCAAAAAGGGTACAGTTCTTAAGCCAGGGACACAGCACATCTACCCCCTGTGCATTTCTTTCCGTGTGGTGCACTCTGTTTTATTCACTTCTCAATTACTTCACTAGGCCTCATTGGAAACTGTCACCCCACCCCATCACCACTTGGAAAAAAAATTAATGGCCTTTGGGAATGATAGATGCAGTCAGGTCAAAAAGAGGTTGCTTGAGGAACCCAGAGTTTGTTTTTGTGTTTACCCAGGACAGTCTTCTCATTAAAGGTATAAATTACTAACGAATGGCTCCAACCCACACACAAGGAGTCAATTCATCCTCTCCATATCAATCAATAGCAATTGATTTCTTGAAACCCACATTAAATCTCGGGCAACTAGTCCAGGGCCTTGGCTCAGTGGGTAAAGGCACCTGCTCCCAAGCCTGGTGATCTGTCTGCAACCCCCAGGACCTACCTGCTGGAAGGAGAGGACCAACTACTGAAAGTTGTCCTCAGACTTCCACATTTGTTCCGTGTCACACATATACACACAAAATAGAGAAACGGAGTGAAAATTTTTAAACTGTTGCTTTTCTTATCTTGTAGCCTTTAAATCAGTCCAAGTTTTGATAATCACCTCAGACAGGAGAGACAGCAGGTGTAACCTTGAATTTGCCATTACCATCCTCTTGCCTGCTCTCAAATGCTAGGGTTATGGGTGTGAACCACCATTCTCGGTTGAGGCAGTATTATTATCTTAATTTGGATTAGTAAAATGAAGCTTGAAAAAGTAACCTACCCAAAGTTGGTCCACTTGAGAGCCTGGTACTTCAGACCTGTACCATAATACGTGGGTCCATTTTCTAAATCCCTATGTAAAATTTTATTTAAATTTCTTTATCTCTAAAGAACTTTTAAATATTTCCCTATTTTTAGTGTAAGTGTGTCTGTGCACTATGTATGTACCTGGTGCCAGTGGAGGCCAGAAGAGGCCATTAGCTCCCTTGAAGCTAGAACGATAGATGGCTGTGAGCCACCGTGTGGGTGGGTGCCAGGAGCCACCCCCAGGTTGTCTTTGGGAGTAGTGTGCTCTCCTCACCACCGAGCATCCAGCTCCTGAGGGACTTTAATTCTTATGCCTCAGGACAATGTCTCCCTCACCAGTTAGAATCAGGGCTGTCAGATCTTGAGACACATGCTCCACCAAGAACATTTGCCAAGCTCCATCCTTCATTTACTCCAGGAGGCTCTGGTCCAGGGGGCTGGACACAGCACTTGAGAAGTCACATGTCCCTGGGCTTCACTGATGCTCATAGCACTGAAGCAATCACCAGTGGGTTGAGAATGGTTCAGCCTGGAGAACCAAACGAATCAAGTGTCCTCTACACCAACAACTTTGCATTATAGGGTCAGATTGCTATAACAAATTACACACGTTCTCTGCCACTGAAAGTCTGATAAAGTCAATGCACAGCGGATGGATGGTCTGTTAAAAGTGGCTCTTTACCAGTACTCAGGACCAGTTTTAAAACAAAACAAACCACTGTCTCCTCCACTGAAGGTAATGCATTATTAGCTTTTCATGAACTAGACCCTGAGAAACTTAGTCTTTACCACACTTTGATTCACCCAGTATCTTCTAGAGTAGCCTTTCAGATTCTCAGCACAGGTTTTCACACGTACTCCTAATCATGAACACTTCCAACAGTAATGGTATCACGTGTGTCTTCTAGTCTGAAGCCCCGCCTTTGCCCTTGCTGTGGTTTATTGGTTATTATATATCTGGTGGTATATAATGGTCACCCGCCCCCATTCTGTCCACAGAGCTTGGCACACTCATCCAATGGTTAATCCATGTTATGGCCAATGTCCATCTAAAACTGATGTTTCATTCCTGCTTTGAGACATGGCTTCAGAAACCTGTTTCCATTGCTTACAAAGCCTAGCCCAGGCTTCGCACCCAGCAATCTCGTGTTTGGGTGTTTACCCTGTGGGTCTTTTGCTTTTATGTTGCAGGTGTTTGGAAAGAAAGTATGATATGATTTGTGAGTTTTGTAGAAAGCACAGGATCATTCTCCGACGCATCATCGGAGGCATTTTATTGACTGGTGAGTACCAAAGGGCTGTGGGAATGCTGTTGTCTGTTTTAAGTGTTACCTTCTGTGTAAAGAGAGAGATCACCCCTTCCCCTGGACCTCACAGACTCACCCAGGGAAGTGGTGAAGTCAATCAACAAGCCCCAGAAGGGAAAGCCTACACAGATTGCTTGCCTGCCTTGTTCATAAAACCAACCAGAAGTTTGGTTTTGTTTTCGTTTTTGGGTTTTTTGTTTTGTTTTGTTTTGTTTTTGAGTCACCTGCCGCCTTAGCCATTTTCTGTTGCTATAACTGGATACTATGGTACTCAATCGCAGAGGTTTCCAGGTCCTGGAACAGAGTCCAGGGGTCAAGGTGCCAGCACTGGTGAGGGCCTCCTACCCCATCATGCCAAGGAGGGAGCTTTGCAGCATGAGATAACACACGTGACCCATGTCTCTATTTCTCTTTACAAAGCCACTAGTAACATCATGGTGGCTCCACCCTCGGGACCTCATCCAATTCCCATTACTCTTGAAGGCCCATCTCGGCTACTGTCACTATGTAAATGTGGGGATTAAGTTTCCAACACACAGACTTGAGGGGAATACATTCAAACCACAGCACTATCTTATTGGTGGACTCACAGAGCCCTTGTTATTGTGACAGTTTTACAGGAAGCACATTGGCTAAGGCAAATCCAGACTCCTTAGGCAGCTGGCAGACTTTGCAATGAACGCAAGGTTAAACAACAACAAAAATTAGTTATAGGAATGAACACAGGGTAAAACCCAGGACCTTAGCCCATACTTTAACCTAATGAGAATGCACCTTTTGTTGTTGTTGTTGTTTGTTTGCTTTTTTTGTCTTCCCAAAACAAAAGTCTTCAAAGTTCATTGCCAAAAAACCATTGTCTACAAAATATAAACCTTCTCATGAGCCCATAGGCATTTGTATAAGAATGCTATACTGCCAAAGCCAAGAGTTGTGCTGATGTTCAAACAGCTGGAACAGGAATAGTAAGGGTTGGTTATCTTCCCTCTAGAAGGCCAGAGTTTCTAGGTCTGGCATTTTGTACCTTCAACCTTGCCATTGTAACAAAAATACAACTGCAGACAATAAGTCAGTAGAAAGGCATAGCTGCATTGCAATACGACTTCATTGGAGGGAACAAGTACACACAGCAAATGCCACTGAGTTTGCCACCTTCCTAGTAACAAGTCAGACTTAACCTGTGGGCCATTGTTTGTTGAGGTTTTAGAATAAGAAACTTCTATTTTATTTTATTGAGACAGGGTCTCACTGCATAACCTTTGGAGTCCTGGAACTCATTATGTAGACCAGGCTGGCCTTGAACTCACAGAGATCTGCCTATCTCTGTCTCCCAAGTACTGGGATTAAAGGTGTACACCCACTACACCTAGTATTCTTATCCTGGAACCTGTTCTTTAAATGGAGAAACAATGACCAAGTTTCAGGTTTGAAGAACTGAGAAGGTGCTGTAAAAGAGAAAAAACAGACAACAAACACCATCCTTTCTCCGTCATGGTGAATCTTAGGAACTTGTTTGAAAGAAAAGCAGAAGGCTCAGATAAAGAAGTCTGTACCTGTACCTCTACCTGTAACTGTACCAATGGGTGCTTGATTAAGCCATCCCTCATCTAAGTCAGACCCAGACTTGAAGCCCAGGACCCCTGGTTTGGTAATATTAACCCTGATGTCTGTGTTAGAGGGACACCTAGATATCTAATTAAAATTCAGCCAAGAATACAGGACAATGCAACGTTTTAGTTTTGCAGGGATGGCTTTAGCTCTCTTTCCACCTTGTCCGGTAGAATGAGATCATGATCGGCCTGTAACCATCTGAATTTGCCTCCTGGACAGGTTTCCTGGCTCTGGTGATTGCAGCCTGTGTACTAAACTTCCACAGAGCCCTTCCTCTATTTGTGATCACCGTGGTTACCATCTTCTTTGTTATCTGGGATCACTTGATGGCCAAATATGAGCATCGAATCGATGAGTTCCTATCTCCATGCAGAAGGCTTCTCAACAGGCATTGGTTCTGGCTGAAATGGTAAAAACCAATTTTCCCCTTACTGCAGTGGAGGAATGTTGGCTCTCTCTGACACTGTTGGGAAAATGTATTCTAAAATTCCATCCTCATTTGTGAGATATTGATGCTAGAAATAACCCCGGGAGCAGTTGTCAAATGCCTCCATTTGACAAACAAGAAGTGAAGACCAACCAGGGTCCTGTGGAAGTTATCCAAGTGTGTCAGCAAGCCCCTTGATCCAATGTCCAGAGACCATCTGCTTACCCTGATGTCTGTGTTAGAGGGACACCTAGATATCTAATTAAAATTCAGCCAAGAATACAGGACAATGCAACGTTTTAGTTTTGCAGGGATGGCTTTAGCTCTCTTTCCACCTTGTCCGGTAGAATGAGATCATGATCGGCCTGTAATGTCTGTCTTGCCTGAGGTCAGAGAAGAGCTGCACAGGGCCATCTGTTTGCAGTGCTGATTTAAAGATCGGTTTATAAGTACAAAACAAAAAAGATGGCTAGAAATGTGAGCTTGCATTTTTCAAACCTTTCCCCTTAAGTATATAGTTCTGCATAATCTCATTAAATCCTCTTACAAAACAGAAATCATGGATTACATTCAATCTTGAATATGTTTTATTTCACTTATTATTTATTATTACTGGTTTATTTACCTATAGTTTTCAAATAGGAAATGAAAACCAAGGTGAAATGATAACTCAGGGCCTTGTTTGGGGTTTTGTGTGTGTGTGTGTGTGTGTGTGTGTGTGTGTGTGTGTGTGTGTGTGTGTGTGTTTTCAATATTAAGTTGGACCAACTAGTGTCCCATTTATTGGCTATTGAATTCAATAATTTTTAGATTAGATTTTCATTTCCTCTCATTTCTTTCTATGCCTTTTGCTCTTTAAAAACTAGATCTTGCTAGGCAGTGGTGGCACACAATTTTAATCCCAGCACTTTGAAGGCAGAGGCAGGCAGATCTCTGAGCCCAAAGCCAGCCTGACAAAGTGATTTCTGGGACAGTCAGTTCTACACAGAGAAACCCCTGTGTCAAAAAAACCAAAACCAAACAAAGAAAAAAACAAAAAACCTAGGTCTCTAAAAGTCCCCTTGATGCTGAAGAACTAGCACACATTTTTTGTGTGTGTGTGTACGCCATGTACTAAAATCATGACATTTGTTGTTCCCTTATCCCATTTTATTTAGTGGGAAATATCTATCTTCCATGTTATACAAAAATGCAAAAGTAAATGACCTCTCTGTTTACCCTTAGCTAATGACCCCATGACTACAGGTCCAGTTCCAGTTTGAGATGTTCCTTCCATCCTGACTGAAGAAGAGGCAGACAAATGCCCTGTCTTTTCTTTCTCCCCGTGGCCTCAAAGCCAATACCAAGATGAGGGCATGGTATCTCTGACTCGGGAAGGGACTTCTGGCGCTAGGAACAGGACTGGCTCCTGGGGACCAGACTCCCCCTTAAAGGAATCCACATCCTACAATGACCCCCTGGGCCTTTCTTGGACTTCTCACTGTGGGATCTCCTCTCCTTAGAGATGACCCTATTGGGTAGTTCACAGGACAGGTTCTCTCCATTGAGAACTTCATGGGCTACCCTGGACACTTCACCCCTCTTAGGTCTGGTTCATGAGGATAGACACTCCCCACACCCCTCTTGGGTCTAGTTCATGAGGACAGACAGACACTCCCCACACAGAGCCTTTCTCAGTGCCATTGGAGCCATGAGTCACCTGTCATGTCCACCAGGCTCTTGTGCAGGAAAATAGGACCCAAAGTCTGATTCGGCTCTGCTGAGGTCCCCTAAATACAGAAAGTATGTTCTCTCATGAAGGGAGGAAGGCAACACCCATCCCAAAAGAGACAGGAAGACATGTCTCTCAAAGACCCTTTAAACGGAGGCCAGACTCCTGTACAAACACCCACTCTCCTCTGTGGTGTTTGTGTGTGTATCTTTGCACTTGTGAGAGCCTGAGTGAGAAGGTAAGAGGGACGTGTGTCACTATAGCCACAACTGAGGGAGGCACAGCTTCCTGGTTCTGTGGCGTGTTGTCTCGTTATCCATTTTCATTTGTTAGCGTAAGCCTCATCGTGCTACTCAAGTTGTCAGAATAAACGACAGCAGCTCCTTCCTTCCGTTCTCACAGGGTGATGTGGAGCTCACTGGTCCTGGTGGTTATTTTCTGGTTGATCCTTGACACCGCCAGGCTGGGCAAGCAGCAGCTGGTGTCCTTTGGAGGACTCATACTGTACATCGTACTGTTGTTTCTCTTTTCCAAACATCCAACCAGAGTAAGTGCAGACTGGTCATGGGGAGAGTGGATGCGGAAGACTCCAAAGTAGTGACTGGGAAGGAATCTAACAATACAAATTTTTCTTCCCTCATGTGAGTCCTTAAGGTGGCCAGGGTGCTTGTCTGAGCTGTTTTATTTCCAGTAATTTCCAGCTACACAAGTGGAGCATTCCCTTACTGTTAAACACACAGGAAAAGTCATTCCCTTTGATCCATTTTATATTCAATCCTGCACTCCTTTAGTTTTGAAACGGGAATTTACATAACCCAGGCTAGCCCTAAACTCTCAAGGGTAACGTTGAGCTTCTGATCCTCCCGCTTCCTCAGTGCTGGAATTCAAAGCGGCTGCTACAGCGTCCAGTTCAGTACAGGGGTCTGGGGGTGGAATGGAAGGGTTAGCCCATGCTAACTAAGCCATCTGCCAACAGAGCTATGTCCCCAGCCTTCAATCCTGTGCTTTACAAAAGTTCTGTTTATGATTTGGGCTTTTTCATTCTCAAAAGTTTTCCTTACATACTCTTAACCTGTTGTATCTAATTCTCATCCCCCCCCTTTTTTTAAAATCAGCCTACAGCCCATGAGATGGGTATGAATTCTAAGACTAAAAGCTTTTGCCTGCAAATCACAATGCAAGCTGCAGAAGTCCTTTCTGGCTAAAAGGATGACCCACAGAGAAAGCAGTCATCAGAGACCAAGTTGACCTAATACAACGAAAATTATTTGCCCTGCTCAGATGACCAACTCCATTCTCTGTGCCATCAGTCCCAAGTTTTTAGGTCACTCATTTCTGCTCTGAGATAAATGTAGATGACAGTCCATTTCTTGTCATCCTAGGTCTGCATTAGAGGCCATTGCTCCCTTTATTGTGGAACAAGAGTCTCTCAGCTGGGCCAAATTTCATCTAATTCACTTATAAATTGTCAGATAAACAAGCTTTGAACACAGAAAAATCAATTTCTACCTTTCCATTTTCCAAGTGGAGAAATAATTGTACATGTAACATTTACAATTTGTGTCTCAGACACGATGCTCTGTGTCCAAGTCATTTCTCAGGACTTCTTAGCTACAGACTTTCTCAGATTTTGCACCAAGGCTTATAAAGAGTGGATGCAGCCCTGATATATGTACACATACATATATACATGCACACATACATACATGCATACATGCACACATACATATATACATGCATACATACTACAGAACAGTTTTATCTAAAGGTTCTCTGAAGTCTCTCTTGGTGTTGAGTGCTGGGTGAATGCAGACTTGCAGCTGCATGGCACTGTGAATAAGCCATGGCTGAGTGCCCAACTCTAAATAAGACATAAAATTATAACATCCCCTCCGAGGCTCAGGAGACACTGTGGAAGAGGGTGTAAGAAGAATGGAGGACCCAGAGATAGGGAGAAGGGCTTTGAAATGCCGTCCTATGCATGACACAACCATTGCGTTGAGTTTACTTGTACAGGGCCTATCTTAGTTTCATTTCTTGTTGCTTTGACAAAACACCCCAACAAAATTAACTTCAGGAAGAAAGGGGCTTTTTTTTTGTTCACAATTCCATCATTGTGGGAAAATTAAAGTGGCAGGAACATGAAGCAGCTAGTCATATTATTCACAGTCAAGAGCAGAGAGCAATCAGTGGATCCATGCTTGAGCTCAGTTCCCTTCTCTACCCTTACACAGTTCAGGAGAGCCTGTGTAGGGAATGGTGCCACCCACGGTAGGCAAAATCTCCCCACTTCAATTAATGTAATAAAGATAGCCCCTAAAGAATACAGCCACCAGTCAACTTGTTCCTTCATTGAGACTCTTCCCAGATAGTTATATGTGTGTCAAATTCATGATTAAAACCAACAGTCACAGAATTATTATAGACTACTCATAAGTCCTGGCAGAGTCAAGGTCATTGTCCTCATTTGTGTGTCCACTGCTGAACCCAAGTTCATGGTCACACAGATGACCCCGTTTAAACTCAGTGAGTTATGAAACAAAGCAAATAGACAGGAGTGTGAGAAAGAGATCTATAAGGATAAGCAGGATAGACCAGGTGGGAGAGAGAGGCAAGGTTAGCGAGTGAGGTAACCAGCATGACTATGTGCGTGTATGAAAAGAACATATTTAACCAATTGGGAAAAGCCCTCTGCTCCTGGCTGTGTGGGCTCCCCCAGCCACATGCGAAAATGCTCCTAAGGGGACAGTGGCCTCTTGGATATCTACGTTGAGGTCACCATTAACTTCCTAAAAAGGTAACTACAAACAAAAGGGGTCTGTTGCCATTTCTGAAAGCTTAGTCTCTGAGTGCCCAATAGTTTGCTGTTCATTTATGCCTCATTACAATGGTGAAGTTAGCACAATATTTAACAAGCTCCATCTTTCTGTGCAGGTTTACTGGAGGCCTGTCTTTTGGGGAATTGGATTACAGTTTCTTCTTGGGCTCTTAATTCTGAGGACTAATCCTGGATTTATTGCTTTTGATTGGCTGGGAAGACAAGTTCAGGTGAGCAGTTCAAAATTCAGCTGGGTGAGCTGGAACAGGTCAGGAATTCAAATCCGGCCTTGACTACAAGGCAAGTGAGAAGCCAACCAGAGCCTACACACACACACACACACACACACACACACACACACACACACACACACACACACACACACGCACGCACACACAAATTCTTTGCATTCTTCTACTTTTAATATTTGGATGTAGCCCTCGGGATGTTTTTTAGTAGGTAATTTATCTGTAATATTATGCCCTTATTTTAATTTCATAGCACCAATTAGGCTTGCTGCTTGTGTCAAATATGTTCATCTATCTAGCTGATTAAGCCACTGTCCCCCACCTGTGTCATCTGTGATCAGGCCCTTATTCCTATTGGCCCATCATCCTGCCCTAGGGGTGCCACACTTCTGAGATAGTTCCCCAAAATAGAGAACAGGCCTTCCTCTGCATCTGGTGGTAACTAGGGTCATCCTCATATAGCACCCATGGCTTATGGGAGCCGATGAACCCAGTCAGAACAAGTCATTCATAACATTCACTGGAGGAGCAATGCTGAGAATATTAACTTTCCAAGTCTGCTTAGTGAGTTTGCTGGCCCTCATACATCCTCTGCAGGGAGTCAGGTTTGTCTGTAGCCTGTAGTACTGGTTCATAATTTGCAATGGCCTCTCTCTCTCTCTCTCTCTCTCTCTCTCTCTCTCTCTCTCTCTCTCTCTCTCTCAGACTTTTCTGGAGTACACTGATACTGGAGCTATGTTTGTCTTCGGTGAGAAGTACACAGACCACTTCTTCGCATTTAAGGTAATTTCAGACGCCTTTTTGTGCTTGCCTGTAAAAAGGAAAAAGAACACTAATGCTGAGACAAAATGTGTTTTTAGGGGCATTATTAATAGATTTTTCTAAATTAGATCTTGCACAAATTTTCCTGGCATCTGGCCTCTGACCAATTAGCTGTGTAACATTGGGGGAGGGGAAGGGAGGGTGGGCAGGGGCAGGCTCCAAGAAGGGAGCCATTACTTCTGTTATGGGCATTGATTTTAATGAGTTCTAATCTTTTTTCTTGATTTATTTCATTTAATGGGTATGAGTGTTTTGTTTGCATGTATGTATATACATAACATGCACACAGTGCCCACAGAGACCCAAAGTGGACATTAACTCTCATGGAACTGGAGTCACAGGCATTTGTAAGTTGCCATGTGGGTGCCAGGAACTGAAACTGTGTCCTCTGGAAGAGCAGCAAAAGCTCTTAACTACCGAGCCATCTCTCCAGCCCCTGACTTCCTCCAATTTTAATTACTTCCCAAAGATTCCATCCCAGACAGATACCCACTGGATTTAGGAGATATTTAAATATTCACCCCCATGGACTTTAGGAGACACACTCAAACCAGCTCATTAAAGAGTCGGAGGCTGTCGAGAGGGCAGCTGCTTGATGGAAGCAGTCTTCAGCTCAGAGGGACTTTGCTTCTATTACGATGCTTCTAGGGCCAAGAGGGAGGAGGGGAAGCCTATAGGAAACTCATGGTACTTTTGGCACTGACCGGTGACCTCGTTTGTGCCCCCACCCCATCCTTAGATCCTGCCGATCGTGGTTTTCTTCAGCACTGTGATGTCCGTGCTCTACTACGTGGGACTGATGCAATGGGTGATCCGAAAGGTACTGGACTAAGGCGCTTTGTAATGACCCCCCTCTCTCTAGAACTCAGACTTTCTGTGTACCCTTGTCTGATGTAGAGTTAGTTTAGATCCAAAGTCCTAACCCTGTTATTCAGGTGCTGACAACTCTTCTGATTCTTTCTACAAAGACTCCTGGGCCTCCATCTAAGTTCCTAGATCCCATCACAATCCTTTGTGTGCCCATATCAAGGATTTTATCTCAGGAACCTTCAAATAGACTTCAACTTGCAACTCACTGGATGTCTCCATAAAACCACAGAAGTTGCTTCTGCAGCGAGGGAACAGAGGCCAGATCCCTGCCCAGGGAAGCAGTGCTGCCAGTGCCTCGCAGTTCCTACATAGGTCCATAGTCACAGCTTCCCACTGGGGTACCAAAGGTCCTCCAGGCCTTAAGGTGGTGCATAAATAGAAACAAAAATAAGCCGTTTTCTCTCTAGAGAGAGTTTTATAAGCATAGAATTTTTTCAAGCAAGTTAGTCATCTTCTTGATGCCCCAATAATCGAGTCCTCATTGTCATTACTACACAAGGGCTAGAGAGATGGCCCGATTGTTAAGAACATTTTCTGCTCTATCTGAGTTTGGTTCCCATCACTCACAACTAGGGGCTTACAATCAGCTCCACTGATCTCCTCTCCTGGCCTTTGTAGGCACCTACACACATATGGCCCACAGCCACACAAAAACATACACACATAAATAAAATAAGGAAGGGGTGTTAGGCAGAACAAAATGCTGGCCTTGTGCCTAGAAAGCAAAACAGAGCAAAACTCACCCAACTGAGTCCCCAAATGTCCTCATGGATTTACCCCTCCCATTAGGCTTTACCCCTTAAAGGCACCACTTCCTAGTAACACTGTGGCTGAGGACCAGACCTTTAATATGTAGACATTTGGGGGGCCTCTCTGGATCTAACTATCCCACAAAACCATTACAAAAGTGGAACCCCCCCAAAACATGTTCATTTGAATTAAGTAGGGAAACACCATAAGCCACACCCATCTTAGTATTTCCTGTGGGCTGGCTTTGAGCAACTGCTCTGTGCCTTAGTTTCCTCTTCTGTAATACAAGGAATAGCAGCGTCTGCTCCAAAGAGTCAAGAATAGATGGGTCTCAGGTCTGTGGCTCATAGTTGTTCTTAGACCACAGAAAAGCTTTCTGTCAGTGGAAGCAATTATTTATCCATTAATTTTATTTAACCTACAGAAACCATTTCTATACTGCTCAAAAGCAGATACAATGATTGAGACTCACGCATCACCAACCAGCCATCAGTCTTAACTAAGACACTGCCATCAGTGTCTTAACTAAGATTCAAGTTTTAGCTGACTGCTAAATCTTTGCTATATAAATAGTTCTTTGCTGACTTTGTCTTTTTCTTCCTTTTAGGTTGGATGGTTAATGCTTGTCACTATGGGGTCATCTCCCATTGAGTCTGTAGTTGCTGCTGGCAACATATTTGTTGGGCAAGTAAGTTGTAATAACAGAAACGAAGCAAAGCCAAGCAGTTGCTGATGGGAAGGCTCTCTTTCCAAACAGATGAAGATGAGCTCACGGGTGCATCATCTCTTTAGGGTAGAATGAAGAACATAAAATAAGAAATTCCTAATATTGCGTGCATGGGTGGGTGGGTGCGTGCATGGGTGTGGTGCGTGCGTGCGTGCGTGCGTGCGTGCGTGCGTGCGTGCGTGCGTGTGTGTGTGTGTGTGTGTGTGTGTGTGTGTGTGTGTGTGTGTAGAAAGGGAAAGGGAGGGAGATTATGTTAGTATGGAATTGAGTTATTGGAAGCTCAGAGAGAGAACAGAATTATTTTTATGAAATTATGGGGCTTCTCATGTACACATTCTCCACAAACTTTCACCCACTGAGGCCTTTGGTCAGCTCTGTAGAGGCTAGTAGCTATTCATCTCAGATGGATTTCACTGCCTTTGAACTGCAGATAGTGAACAGGGAACCTCACATTCTTCACTGCAATGCCTGTGACAATGAAGAAGACAGAAAAGCCAACTGCCAACAGTCTTATGGGAGCACGAACAGACCCCACATCCCCAGGTGTTCAGCCATCTACCACCACTGAGCCTGCAGAAAATACTTTCAGATTTTTTTTCTTCTCATCAAAGATAAACTTTTAGGCGACAATTCTCACGTCGCTAGCCCATCCGATGAACAAATACCCTTTTGCCCGAAGCCCATTTAAACAAAGAAATGTAATCCCTCAACATTGGAGCAACCCTAAGGAATGGGCATGTTAGGAATGGCGATGAGCTGTTCCACTCAGGATACATAGCTTGCGGGGGGAATGGAATCGTGCAGTGAGAATGTGGGAAAGCTGTCAGCAACACTGCCCAAAGAAAGTGGACTTGAAGCAAAAATCATGCCACAGAAAGACAGGTGGCCCCAAATCCCAGGCTTACACATGCTCCAGCAGGCTGAGCCTTCTTGGTAAGACTGGCTCACTAGCCTGAAGCAGTTTTTAGTGTGTGCAGTGGTAATGCTTCCTTCCCTAGGAGCTGAAATTATAATAATTACAGTCATAAAATCTCTCAGGACTAATTAGGGCATCATCTTGAGATGATTGCTAGTACCTATGGGGTAGAAGGTCTCACATACTGGGCTCCTATTTAGTCTATAAATTGAGACTCAACACATTCAATCTCACAGAACAGTTAGAACTAATGAGCAGAAAATTGTAAAATTGCACGCATGTGTCTGTGGTGCTCAATTTGATGGTTAATATGCCCAAAGTGCTGCTATTATTGATGGAAAGCTCCGAATTGCAGGCTGCCTACCCTCTGTAATGAGATTCAAGCCTGTTCTACTATACCCTGGCCTGTCAGTCTCAATTATGAAAGGGCCTATAGGTAGCCAGCCTATTCTTTTTTCTATAACGGTCTCTATTTCCACAAAACATGTGTGAGTCTTTCAAGATCAATCTGGAAGACAGAAAGTTGTAGTGGTTTGGGAATCCCAGTCTATAAGGCCAGACTACCAGGTGGAGTTACTTGGCCAGTCCTCAGGAAAGTGTCCCAAGTCCTCATAGCTTCCAGCCCAAAGCTGGGTGGAGGACTGTTTTAATCAACCCATGTATTACAAGATTTACCCAGGACTACATGTGCACACTGATGTGGAGTTCAAATGACCAGGACACCAATGGTGTGGGACATGCTAACATGCTGGAAGCACCTTGGGCACATATATTCTCTGTAGTAAGAATGACTGGAATATAATTAACTTACACAAAATTCCATCTCTTCCTTCCCATTGCTACTGCTTTTCTTCTTATTTCTAATCACCGTTCAAGGAGACCAGGAAACTGTTCCTTGTTAAAATTTGACAAAAGTTGCCCCAGTCACTTTGGCATTTGAATGAAGGGACCCCAAGAGGTCAAAGTGGAGACTGGGTGGAGGGGGGCACCCTTAGAGTTTCTGATTCCAGGTGGAGAATTTGCTTTTCCAGAGTTCCTGGTGACTGCTGGAGATGGTCTCGGAGTCTTTCTAACAACTACAACAGGGAATAAAAATGCTAAGCATCAAAAAGCTAACATTTAACATTTGTTTCCAGACAGAGTCTCCACTACTGGTCCAACCATATTTACCACATGTCACCAGGTCAGAACTCCATGCCATTATGACAGCTGGCTTTGCCACAATTGCTGGAAGCGTATTGGGTGCCTATATCTCCTTTGGGGTAAGAATGTTTGGAATATAATTAACTTAAGTACATTTGATCTCCCATTTCTTTTTTTTTTAAAGATTTTATTTTATTAAGTATACAATCTTCTGCCTGCCTGTGCCCTGCAGGCCAGAAGAGGGCACCAGATCTCATTCAAGGTGGCTGTGAGTCACCATGCTGGGAACTGAACTCAGGACCTCTGGAAGAGCAGTTAGTGCTCTTAACCTCTGAGCCATCTCTCCAGCTCCCTATCTCCCATTTCTTACTTACTGTTTTCTTTTTTCTTTCTTGTTGCTGATGGAAAATGACACCAAGAAAGTTCCCTTCTTGTTATGATGACATAGTGACCCCAAGGAGAATGAGGTCTAGACAGAAAAACAAAACCCAAAACCCATTACTGATATCTCAAAGATATCATTACTGATATCTCAACCTGTGGGTCCCAACTCCTTGGGGGTCTAATGATCCTTTCACAGGGGTCACCTAAGATCCTTGGAAAACACAGATATTTACATTACAATTCATAACAATAGCAAAATTATGGTTATGAAGTAGCAATGAAAATAATTTTATGGTTGGGAGTCACAACATAAGGAACTGTATTAAAGGGCTACAACATTAGGAAGGTTGTGAGAACCCTGATCTAAACTATAGCAAACTATATCCCATAAGCCAACTCTAGATCCTGCTAGATTTTTCTAGAAGGCTTTGTCAGAAACTAGATTCTCCTATTCCTTTTTTTTTTTCTTTTTTGTTTTTTTTGGTTTTTCGAAACAGGGTTTCTCTGTGTAGCTTTGGAGCCTATCCTGGCACTTGCTCTGGAGACCAGGCTGGCCTTGAACTCACAGAGATCCACCAGCCTCTGCCTCCCAAGTGCATTAAAGACATGTGCCACCAACTCCCGGCTCTAGATTCTCCTATTCTTTTGTTTTGTGTGGGTTGAATACTTTGACCATGAAAGCCCATTACACTGACCTGACCCTTGGGAAAGGACTTCTAATATAGAGTAGTGCTCTTAAACCTGATTCATTAGGGTCACTTGAAAATTTTTTAAAGGTCCTAATTGTCTAGCACACACCCATGAGTAATTAAATATGAATCTCTTAGAATGAGACCTAATCTTCAATATATATATATATTTTTTGACAAACCCGAATTCTAATGCAGAGCCCATTCTAAGAGCTGGTGGCCACTTTTTAAGACTGGGGAATGCTGTGACCCCATGTTGATAGAAACTAAGCAGGGAAACTAGCAATGCCATATGCGCTGGAATTTCTTCTAAGATATGTGAATTCATCCCAGAGCTTCACAACGGCCTGGGAGAACCCAGTAGTAGGAAAAGGGAAGAAAGAAACATGGCTGCTATGAGAATAAGCAGCCTATGAAGTTCACAAATGGGCGAGGCACTGTTTCTGGGACTCTGAAAATATAGTCAGGATTCTCTAAAGGAACAGAGCTGATAGAATGACGTGCGTGTGTGATTTATTAGAATGGCTTATAGGACATGGTCCGGGTAGCTCAATAATGGCTGTCTTACACTCAAGAGGCCACAACTACAAGAGTAGTTGTCCAGTCCATGAGGCTGGCTGTATCAGCAGTCCCAAGATTGAAGACCTGGAGGCAACAGGAAGTAGTCTGAGAACTGGACAGTATCTTGAGCATATAAGAGACCTCAAAGTCCACCTCCACAGTGACCCACTTCTCCAACAAGACCACGCCTACTCCAACGAAGCCACACCTCCTAATAGTGCCACTCCCTATGGGGGCCATTTCCTTTCAAACCACTATATGCAGTCAAGCTGACAACCAAGATTAGCCCTCACAGTAGGGACAAAAATCCATAGCAGGAGGGCAGGAGAGAAGAAAATGAGGAAAGGGGAAACCATTTACACAACAAAGGGAGAAAGGGTGAGTTAAAGACAGAAAGGGTTTCAAGGAAGGGGAGTCAGGAAGAGTAGGGACTGTCGCTCTGCACTTGGCTGGAGGTCCTTTCTCCGTACCCCTCCCACTCCACATAACCCACCACCTGAACTGAGGCTGTGACAAAGCGGCCTGTCGGGACGAGCTGAGAGTTCAGAGACAACAGAGGAGCCAAGAAATCTCTGAGGGTTAATTCTCATCCCAAACAATCAGATTTAGGATCTGTGCTTTTCCCAGTGAGGTGTCAGGTGACACAAATCCCTGTCTTGTCCTCTGACTCCCAAGGCCCTAGGCATACTGGGAGTGGCGGTTCTTCCAGACCCCAGAAGGACTCAGCCTCTTCCTTCCCCACAGGTGTCATCCACACACTTGCTAACTGCCTCAGTCATGTCAGCACCGGCATCCCTGGCTGTGGCCAAACTCTTTTGGCCTGAAACAGAAAAACCCAAAATCACCCTCAAGAATGCCATGAAGATTGAGAGTGGGTAAGTCGACACACTACTAATTAATAATCATACAGGTCAGGGATACCAAAGTGGACTCTGATGACAGAAAGAAAGCACAGCCCATCTTGGCATTAGAATGGTATTGCACTTAACTTCCCAGTGACTTCTTAGAGTTGAAGAAACAGAACAAACTCCTCTTTCAATGCTCAGGAAAGCCTTTCTGAACATCTGCTTCCTAAGTGTCCATTATAAAAATGAACATGAACATGCTCCAGTGTTCACTGAGCCCCGCTTTAGCACTGATGAGAAGTCATAGCAGATAACCATTTATTGAATGACTCTCAGCTCGTGTGGATTAGGGACATATGAAATATCAGTTAATAAGGTTTCATTTTAAGCCTTACCTTCCTCCCACAAGACTCCTTGTTATGGATAATGCAACTATGGCAAACACCAAAACAGGAACACTTTCGGTCTAGATAATTGGGGTGAGGGATAGCACCCCGAAGGTTCTACTTGGAGTCAAACCATGAAGTCTTGCTGTGTATCTTACATAAGACACAGCATGTTTGTGAATGGTAAAGAAGTGTGGTGGGGAATGGGTAGATTCCGGGGTAGACTTCTGAGATTACAGGGGTTAATGGGAGATCAGAGAAGAGACCACAGAGGGAGTCAATCTTTGGTGGAGGGGGCAGCTACTGTTGATAAATAGTTTTTAAACCTGTCTTTTATTGTCACTTCTTGGGTTTCTTCATGTAACCCTGGCTTGTTTGTCCCATAACTCGCTCTGTAGACCAGGCTGGCCCCCAGCTCACAGAGATCCACCTGCCTCTGCCTCCCAAGTGCAGGGATTAAAGTGATTCTATCTTAAATGAAGTGGCAATGAAATGGGCTTTCTTTCAGCTGCTAGTTTTTAGAGCCAGGCTATTTTATAAAATATTCCCTGGCAGCTACTGTTGATAAATAGTTTTTAAACCTGTCTTTTATTGTCACTTCTTGGGTTTTTTTTTTTTTTAAGTATAAATGCCCCAATTTAAAAAGCACTATTGGGTTAGGGGTGGGAATGGGTATGGATACTTAGCATGTATGAAGCCCAGGATTCGATCTCCACCACCAAGGAAAAGGTAATGCAGACACGGAGTCCTATAAGAGGAAGATTACCATACACGGGATAGGGATGTCATACATTAATTTTATTGAAAAGAAATCACTTACATGAGAAACTGATAACCCAGTGTCAGCACTCTGAGCATCCCGACTGCTCTCGGAGACCTGCCTCTCCTCAGGCTTCTATCCCACACCCCTTATGTACCTGTGGCCACACCCAAACAGGTACCTAGTAAGATCTCTCCCTACAGAGTCCCATATCCCCGCCAACAATGCTCAGCCTCATAATGACTCTGACACTGTAAGAGACTGAGCACTTTGACCAAGGTGTCTAAGGGTCATCTCGTGCGCGGCAACTATGGTGGGATCGTTGCTGTGCTGAAGCATCTACCCAGAGACACTCTGTGGTAATTTTGGAATTCTCATTTCTTGATGAAGTGATTCAAGAAATCTCCTGGAGGCAGCAACACAGGGTGCATCCTCGTCCATCCCCCTGGTAGCAAACATTGCGGTGAATCTGATCGCCTTCCTGGCCTTATTGTCTTTTGTGAACTCAGCCCTGTCCTGGTTCGGAAACATGCTCGACTACCCACAGTTGAGTTTTGAGGTATGACTGTCATGTTTTGTTTAAATATGACCATCTATGTTTAAAAATAAGTTTAAAAGCCAGGTATGGTAGCTCAGGTCTTTAATCCCATCACTTAGGAGGCCAAGATAGGAGGCTTGCCATGAGTTCAAGGCCACCATGGGCTACAGAGTAAGACCTTGGGGTTCTGACAGGGTACGCCCTCAGCTGCAGCCACTACATTCACTACTTTCCTTTTTAAAAGGGCCCCGCCCACCTCCCATCTCTCCCTCTCCCCCCTCCCCTTTTCCTCTTCCTCTTCCTTTTCCTCTTCCTCTTCCTCTCCTCTTCTGCCACTCCGGTCCCCAGAGGCTGGTTTCCTTCCCCCGCCACCTTTACACATTCACTTTCCCCTAATAAAAAACCCCTCCACCCAAGCTCTGTCACATGGCATCTTTCTCTGGAACCACTTTTTAAAATTACAACACATAGTCCCAGAACACAAATCATGTAGCAACCTTTCCGAACCAACTATGTTGTGCTCTCTCATACACTATAGACATCTCTCAGTCATCCCCATCGTCCCATCCCTGTGTTGTCTTCTGTCACCCTCTGTCCCCCAGAGCAGTCATTTTCTCCTGGTCTCTCAGTCACCCCACCATCCCACTCATCCGTTGTCTTCCCCCACTCTTTCTCTGCTGACCTCTTCCCAAGGATACATGCTATTTCCAATGATCCAATTCCTGCTTTAGTCTGCTTTCTATGCTACAACAGAACACTTGGTCGGGAAGCTTATAAAGAAAACAGGTTTGTTTAGCTTGCCATTCTGAAGGCCATGAAAGTCCACCATTAGGGGATTATATCTGGCGAGGATCACATGCAGACCCACGTATGACATTCAAATTGAAGGAACCAAGGAGCTGACCTCTCTTTAAACAAATACTCTCTCAAATTAATTCATTCCACAGAGAATTAATTAACACAATATCCTAAGAAAGATACTCATTGATTCTAAGGGTCATGTACCCATTAATACCACTACATGGGAATCAAGCCTTGACCCCCACATTGTTGGGAACTAAACATATGCCCCGATACATAAAGATGGGCAGCTGGATGTAAGGGGTTCCCAGTGCCCAGAAGCGGCAGGAACAATCCAGTCAAGAAGGGAGGGGCAGCAAGGCAGAATCAGAGGCAAGCCACCATTTAATCAGTGTCAACACCTCTGTCTCTGGCAGCTCCTTTGTTCCTACATCTTCATGCCCTTCTCCTTCATGATGGGAGTTGACTGGCAAGACAGCTTCATGGTCGCCAAACTCATAGGTTACAAGACATTCTTCAATGAATTTGTAGCTTATGACCACCTCTCAAAACTGATCAATTTGAGGAAAGCAGCTGGACCCAAATTTGTGAATGGCGTGCAGCAATACATGTCGGTAAGTATACATAACTCTTTATCACGTAAATGCATTCCTCTGTCTGCTGGGAACTTGAGCGACAGCAGAACAGACAATCCAAATGCTTGACCTTGTAGAGTTCATAATGAGTACAGCGTAATTTTCAGTCATGCTATCTTGACTGTGTGATATGTGTGTGGAGAAAGAAAGACAGGGAAGGAGGGAGAGAAAGAGAGGGCGAGGTGGGGCTTTTAAAGACTATAAACACAGACCTAGGGTCACATGAGCTGGGACTAGCGTTAGTACACAGGTCTATCCAATGTCCTCTGTGCTCAGAGACAACATCCAAGGTAAACAAAACAAGGCAGGCTCATCTCAGCTCACAGTTTCGGTGGTTTCAGCTCATGATCCCCTGGCCTTGTTGCTCTTCTGTACAAAGCAGTCCATCAAGGTGAGAGCATGCAGCAGGGAAGGACTGTTCACCACAAAGAAACTGGGATGATGGCGACATGCAACTATTTCACTAGACCCAAGATAAAGTGATAAATGGGTGTTTATTGGGGAACACTTATACAGAAAATTACAAAGAACCACAGGAGGTTTCTCTGCCCTTCCTACCGGATCAGCTGACCCACCAGAAAGAGTGAGCAAACAGAAGCCACGCCTCAAGCTTCCCTCTTTTTGCTTCCATCTGCCGAGGCCATGCCCAAGAGGGTGTGGCCACTGTTACAAGTTCACTGCAAGACCAAAATACTGGGAGGTAAAGAGACAAAGGAGGGGACAGAGCCCTTCTGGAGTGTGGTACAGTGACCTAGTTTCCTTTACTGTTCCTGACTTCCTGTCCTAGTGTTCTTTTCTGTTGCTTGTGACAAAGCATGACAAAGCAGCTAGGGAAAGAAGAGGTTTACTTCAGCCTGCACTTCTGGGAAAGTTCATCCCGCTGAGAGAAGCCAAGGGAAGGAACCTGGGGCAGAGACCATGGAGGAACACTGTTTGCTGGAGGCCCCCAGGTTCACTCAACATGTTTTTCACACAGCCCAGGCTCAACTGCCTAGGAATGGTACCGCCCACAGTGGGCTCCTCCTGCATCAATCAGCAATGAAGAAAATACCTCACAAACATGCCTCAGGCCAACCGATAGAGGCCGTTCTTCAGTTGAGGGTCCCTCTTCCCACGTAAGGGTGTGTCAAGTAGATTAGCTGTCACACCCCCTGAAGATTCTGTCCCCTCCCACCTTCAGCACAGAGAGTTATTCAGGAGCCAAAACAATAGCAGCTCTTACCTTCTGGGAGCTGACAGCCGAGGGTGAAGGCCGCATGGGTTCTGAGAAACTGAGGAATGTCACTCTGTGCCTCGTCTGCCTCAAAAGATGATGAGGGACAATTGCTGCTGTGAAGGTGCAGAGGGGAAGCCTTAGGCCAGTCTTCGTAATCACGCGAAGAGGCCCTCCAGGCTTCTTGGGCTTTGATGGAGTGAGGAACTCAATCTGCCTGAAGATGCGTTTGCAGCTGACTGATTTATTTCCCCCCAAAGATCAGAATCATCACATAAAGAAACTAGAGAAATGAACATTTCCCTCTCTCTCTCTCTCTCTCTCTCTCTCTCTCTCTGAAACAACCCATTTGGAGTTCATCTCCCCAGCATTAAAGCGTATTGCCAAGCATGAAGATACTCATCCCTGAGACCACCACTTCCTCCCTGGACTTCCAAAAACCAAACTTACAGATTATATAAGTGGAGTCACCTCCCCAGGGCATCATGTGAATGATTTTGTGGTCAGGGCAGTACGCCCCACAAATCTGATAGGAACGGGGTCCATGGGTTTTCTGTCCTCACTGTTCATTTTCCAGGTGACCTAACAGTGGGACGTGGACAACCATCTTCATTGTTTGGATGCCATCTACAGCAGTGTTTCCCTGCCCAGAGTAAACAATGGGCTAAATTAACTGCCATGTTTTCTACTTCCCCGTCGCCAGGAGAAAGTGCTTTTGTTAATGAGCAAAGCAAGCTGCCAGTTCTGGCAATACTAATTGGTCCTCTGAAAAGCCTGTTGGGAAGGCAGAGCCCCAACTGTAGAGCTGATTCCATTTGGGAGTGAGCCCAGCCGTACGTAGGCAGGCAGGCAGGCACACGGTAGGCGTGAAAGCAGCTCTGTGGCCTCTGCTATTGTTGAGTTGCAGTGGGAAAAGCAGTTACTCCAAATTTCTGAGCATCTTGGCTCACACACAGGAGACCATTATCTTCTCAGTACGGCCCATCTCGTTCCACTGCATAATGGTTTACATTCGGGGGCGAAAGGAAGTGGTATGGTCCCAGCGTCCTTGCTCGGCCAGTTCTACACCCATGTCTGCCAGATCCCCTTTAGAAATGGGCTATCGGGCTCTGGCCGCTGAGACGTGAGATGTCTCCTCTGGGGTCTGGTCAGGGTGCTACATCCTTTTCTCAGTCTGCTGTGTCCAGGAGCCTCTCAGTCCTGGTCCTGGTGTGATGCTGATACCTCCATTCACCATATTTACTGTGACAAGCGTGAAGGTGGCATCATTTTTGCTTTTAGGGTAAGTGACTCATCAATCTGGGCCTCATTGATGGTGCCAGGCAGATAGAGCTGTTTTCATTGACTACCAGGTGTAGTCATCCTGTATTCACACTCAATATGGAGTCAAATGCTGTTTGCAAAATGGAGTCTCTCAGGACAAGGGTCAGTCTGGAAATCCACTGTTTTGTATAATGTGGAGTAACAAACATAGAACAGCCCTCAGCTTGACCTCAGCCATGTCTTTTCTGGGCTGGATGTGCTCCGGAGAAGCAGTGTGCTCTGGAGAAGCAAAGGCTCACCAATCTGCAGAAACTTCTGTGCTAGGTCCTTCAGCGTGAGAGACCGTCATTAGACTGCAGCCTTGAATAGGAAGAGCCAGCCCCACATGCTGCCTCCTGCTCACTCACTGTTTCCCTGTTGCCCGGGAGAGGCTGCCCACTCTTACATCTCCAAACGGGCATCCTGGGGTTCTCCTGGGGTTGTTGGAGCTAAAGAACAAAGGCAGGCACACAGGATGACCAGACTGTAAGGAAGCTCCTGTTTACTGGTGTACTTAGCTTCCCCCTGAAGACCTATTGGCAACTAATGATCTTTTTTCACTGCAGAGGACTGTGTTAGTCATTTGTTCATTGTTGTGGCAAAATACCTGAGATAAATCAAAAGGTTTACTTGGAACCTAGAGCTTGACCGTGGTTGCTTTTAGGCCTTGTGTAGGAGGCCAGGATCAAAAGAAAAGGTTCACTCTGTGTTGTTACAACAAATCCCTCCTCCAGCCCCATCACGCTATGAATCCAAATCAGCACCCTCAAAAGCCAAACATCTCCCAAAGGCCCTGCCTGTAAACGCAGCTGCGCTGAGGACTAAGCCTTCAACGTGAACGTCTGGTGAACAGTCAAGATCCAAACCATAATAATCACTCTTGTGTGTTTGCATAGACTGCCTTAGCATCCATGCCATCCATAACAGACTGGGTTATCCATGTCATTCACCATGCAACACCACTTTTCCTCTTTTCACAATTTGTCTATACATCCTCTAATGTAGACCATCCGAGCTGTTCAAATGTGAGGCTCCCAGGAGTAAAGTCGCACGAACATTCATGAGCAGTCTTCTGTGGCCTCTGTTTTTATATGTCCTACGGTGTAGAAGCAGACAGTGACAGCTGCGTGAGACACGGTCTCATTGATGGGCTCTTGCTTGTAACCACCGGCTTAGCCATGTCCTTAGGAATCTGTAGGCCCTTTGGACACGTCATGTGATAATACATTTTCTTTTCAAGGCTCCTGAAGGCAGCATGCGTTAGCTCAGTGAGCCTCCAGTGTTCACCAGGAGAGCGCGCTTTGTGTAACTTTCCCAGTGGCGATGTACGAGTGCCCAGATGCGTCACAGCCCAACACGCTTAGTGTAGGCAGTTTCTGTTTCTCCATTTTAGCTCTTGCAGTAACTGACAAAATACCTAACATAAGTCCACTTAGAGGAGGATTTATCTTGGCTCTTGACACAGTGGCTGGCACCTCCCTGGGTATCTCATATTGAGCGTTGTTCCATATGTTCTTTGCCCATTTGCATATCTTTTGTAGCAATACATCCAAAACTTGGACAGTAGTCTTCTTGTTTAATTATAGCAGCTCTTTAGATATTCCCAGTAAGTCCTATGTCAGATAATATAGTGTAAACATTTTCGGAGACCAATTTCTTATCGCTACCAACTAGCACTGTGCCTGCTATAATACAGCAGGTGACCAAGTCATAAGGAATATTACAAGTTACTAGTGCGCAGGAAGCATCTGTAGATGTCAAGGCCACTAATCTCCAGTTCCTTGAATCTATACTCTTTCCACTCTCCCTCAAAATTCAAGAGCACAAGGAAACCATCGGTGGTTATTTGATAGTCCACAGTGTGTGACTACTAAGTAGTCACACATATCACCATTCATTCTATGGCCGATGAAGCCAACTGGGGTGCCAGATTTTGGGAGGAGGGTTAGATCATGTACATACCGCTATTTATGCTTCCTTACAGATTCGTTCTGAGACCATTGCCACCTACGCCCTCTGTGGTTTTGCCAATTTTGGTTCCCTAGGAATAGTGATCGGCGGACTTAGTAAGTGAAAAGAATACTCTTCGACAGCAGCTGTGACCTTTACCCGAGTTCATCCTGCTCTTTAACGTTGTGTCATGGAAAGGGGTCTGTTTTATCCCTTCTCTGGCTACAGCTTTCAAATGCACATTCTAGTATTCAAGATAAACATGTTCAAACATACAGACCCTTCTCCCAAGCCAGTAACAGCAGTCACTTGTTGACCAGTGCTCATAGAGTTACAACAGCCATCCGAGGGGGAATTCTGGGCCCATGGATGCTCACTGTAGGAGATGCTGTCATTTGTTGCTGATGTTGGCCATGAGTGTAAACATAGATGATGACAACTAACAAGACATCGTCTCGTTGATTGATTCTCCTGGTAACTCCATTGACACTGCCGTGTTCTCCATGCTCTGTGGGCCCTGTGGATACTTTTAGGACTTGTTTCTTTTCAAGTGACCTGAGAGTCACTTTTGTGACTGGACCTGAGAGTCCAGTCACAAAAGAATTATTAGAAGCTACAAATTTGGGTTTCTAATTGCCCTAGTCTCAAATGCCCCTTTCTCTCCCAGCATCCATAGCTCCGTCCAGAAAGCGTGACATTGCCTCTGGAGCAATGAGAGCCCTGATTGCAGGGACAGTTGCCTGCTTCATGACAGCCTGCATCGCAGGTAAGGCATTCATCCTTCACATCCTGCGTGCCCAAAGGATGGGAGCTTCCAGGGAGGTAGGCTTCCAGGCTGCGTTTGCAGCATATGCTACTGCAGAAAGCTGAGAGTCAGCTGGGCTAAGCACACTGTAGGGTGGAATGTGTGGGCTGCCTCGGAGAAGCTGAGAACAGAGTAGTTCTGGGATTTTGTTAAATTATGTCAATAAACGGCGCTCAATTCCTTCCCAGGCATGCTCTCCGGCACCCCGGTAGACACCAACTGCCATCACATTCTGGAGACCACCAACTTACTCAGCAACACAACCGAAGTGGTGTCTTGTTGCCAAAGTCTCTTGAACAGGTACTTTTATTGTTCCTATGGTCTCTTAGTAATAATCAAATTCAACTGCCGAGTGCCTTTTCCTGGGGTAGATGTGGGCAAATCTGTTCACCCCGGATAGAGCACTGACAATAGACAAAAGTGTGCAGTTACTCAAAGCCCTGCGTGATGAACCAGTGAGTTTATTAGGCTTCCTTAAAGAAGTGTGGGGAGCCCCAAAACATTAATATCAATGAAAACTCTCATGCCAGTATGGGTGATGACTCATGCCATGGAGGCCCACCTTCAATCTTCCATGTATTGCATATTCTTTTTTTGTTTTGTTTTGTTTTGTTTTGTTTTGTTTTTGTTTTTCGAGACAGGGTTTCTCTCTGTAGCTTTGGAGCCTATCCTGGTACTCGCTCTGGAGACCAGGCTGGACTCGAACTCACAGAGATCTGCCTGCCTCTGCCTCCCGAGTGCTGGGATTAAAGGCGTGCGCCACCAACGCCCGGCTTCCATGTATTGCATATTCTAGACCCTCCTAAGGTTGCATGCAGTTGAGAATTGGGAAGTGGTCACTGAAATCTCAGATGAAGACCTCTTGACCTTCCTCACCCATCTTCTTAAAGGGAATGCTAATCACTCTCTTAATATTACCATAGACCTGGTTATCACGGTATTACTACACTTACTTGGTTGCCATGACTACTGAGCCAAGCTTATATCTGCTCCATGATGGTGGACAGACAGACTGATGGTGTGATCATGTTATCTTTGGAGCAAACAGCCATGCCACAGTCCCAGCCTAAAAACCACATCCATTTGTTTTCATGAGCTTCCTTAGCTGTGTGTTTCAGTGGTCACGTGAGGAAAACTCACGGTATTTCTGACTACCTTGTGTCTTACCTTTTCAGACTAGAAACTGAGACACTTCCCTAAGCTCACACATGGATAGTATGCACTCTTGTGCACACTGCACTTTCACTTACACCTTGCAATCACCATGTAAGTTAGGCACAGTCATACCTTTCCTTTGCATTTGACACAATAAAGCCTTATGGGGGCTGTGTCTATCCATGCAATATGAGTTCCAGCATTACCAAGCCAGGAACTTCAGGCCTGCTCACAAAGCCAGTGTCCTGTTGCTACGGTCTCGTTCTGGCCTCATCTCAGGTCCCCAGTACTCGTGATCTCAGTTGATAGGATTTGGACGAGATACCGACCTTTTTTTTCTTTTGCTGCCTCATTTTCACAAGAACCCAGGTGGTCCTGGCAGCATGGTGAGGATAATGGTGGGTGAGAGGCTAGGTCACCGGTGATCCTGCCATCCATCTCCTCCCTCTACAGTTTGGATTTGCAAAATTAGTGCCCTCATGTTACGATAAATCTTTCCGCCGAAAGCGGCCGAGCCCCACCGCCACATGTGAGCTTTACGCCAGCTGCCCACCCGAGTTAGGCCCAAA